>NC_053022.1:290879194-290892211 GCF_003073215.2 Triticum urartu
TATTCTATCTTATTCGTTTGAACACTAGGAAGAACCTGCACAAGAAGACCATTCTTGACACTCGTTTTGTCTACCATGCATTTTGCTTTCTCAAATTATGTTTTAACTTGATCTAAAAAATGGGTTTTGTTTCAACTTTGAAAATTCATGCTGTTATAACATGTTGTTCTACATCATACACAAACCTCACTTTTCTATTTTCTTTAACACAGTACAATTGCAGATGGTCACATATACGTATATATACTCATCCATATAAATGCACGCACGCATACCCTATCCGTATAAACACCTCCGGGATTCTAAACGGACACAACATTAGATTGACGAAGTCATCAACGTCTCGTAGTCAACGTGAACAACCGCCTCCATTACAATTCGATATGCCTTTGATCCTACAGCCCACAACAATCCACATCGTCACCGGAGAAGACGAGCCTGATGGCAGGGTCTCCGAAGCAGCCAATCGAACCGGCAACGCTCATGATCTGCAGGGAAGGTGCCTAGGTTAAGGAAGGGTCCCGTTACAATGGCCGGAAATACTTTTTGCAGCAAGGGTCATCTTGCCACTGTAACAAGCCTCTTTTTGCAATGACGACGTTGACGGCTACAAGCTAGAGATGCTTCTCAACAAAGATCATGTTGCAATTGCAACAGCGGTCTTATTGCAATGAGGGAAACAAAGAAGAGAGATCGTACGGTGAGTATCATAGATTGGACGGCTCGCAACCTGGACGATCCAGGAGCAATCGAGTACATTAGATCTTGAAAAGTAGGGCCTACGAACAGTCATATCCCTTGAATACGGAGAGACCAAAGTTGAATGTTCTTCTGCGACATGTGTTGGCTTCGAACTTGATGAGTTCTGTGCAATTGCTACACAATCGGAAACTGAAACCGATTGTATGTCCATGTTGTTATTAGTAGGAAAGCTGAAAAGGCTAGCGCGCGCGTACGTGCACGCGCCACATTCGTCTGGCTTAATCCGGCTCTGCATTGACTCGTACCCCGCTTCGAGTTACCATGATGCACGCGCCTCTCCCAGCTGATATAGAGCGGGCCGGGGGCACCGACGACACACCAATTCGATCGGTTATTCCCCTCGACCGTGATGCTTCACACCGGCGAAGCTGATCATCTGGGCGGAGCACTCTACGCCTCCCGTCCTCCTCGCTACACACACCTCCCCGACGCCACGCACGACTCCCGCCGCCCAATGATCGCCGGCCAGCCCGACGCCACATTCGTCCACGGCGGCGTGGGCGTCCACTCCGCCGCGCCGGAGTCGTGGATGGTGTCTAACTCCGGCCACAAGAGGAAAGCATCCACCCACCTCCGGGAGGCGGCGGACCGGCCCGTCGCGCGGCAGCGAGGAGTCCAGCAAGACAATGGCACATTGGCATGCCTCGCGGGACAAATCGTGCGCGCCGTGGTGCCCTCGGCTTCGTCATCTGAACAAGTTGTTGAACTCGGCGACGCGGCGGTGTCCATGAACGACCGGACACGCGTACGCGCCGAGGCTAAGACCACCATCCTCCACAGCGACCAGCCGCTGTCCAAGAACGGCTGCGGCACGATGAAGCAGCCCATGGTCATCCATGACGACGACGACGACGACGACTTGTCGCTGCCAGCCGTCGACATGGGGCTCGGCGAGGGCAACGGCGGCTTCCCCTGCCCAGAACCAGAACCCGCGCAGCTGGCGTTCGAGGATAACGAGCTCACCAACCCCTTCGGATACTCGACGTGGGACCCGACCGATGGTGGCCGCTACGAGTTGCTGTCGACGTACCTGCCTCCTCCGTGCCTGGACCCCGACGAGGAGGACGCCCTGCGAGCGGCGGCGGCCCTCCGCTCGTCGTCTCTCTACCTCTCACCGGCTGACATATTCTGGGGCACCCAGGATGGGGTCTGGATGCCGTATTCATCAGAGTCTAGATGTTGAACGTAGCTTATACTGAAATGCACTAGTATGATGATGATGCACTACAATTATGCCAGGCCTATGAACTTATCTTTAGATGAAGCCAGTCTAGCTATATCTATCAGAATCTGGTACATCCGGGATTAGTGTGATTGAGAACATATATGACCGTCCCGTAATGTAAGATGTTTTTGCAAGCTATATTAGTTTGCAAAAACGTCTTATATTATGTGATGGAGGGAGTATGTATTTTGCTCAACGAATTGTATCAATATTAATCAGCTGAAATTATTTTGGAAACCGTGACTGGTCTTTTAATTTTTTGCTGGCCTTGTTTGCCGAGATGCCATCTAAACTTCAGGACATCAAAGATGAGAAGATGACCACTTTCAGGCAACCTCCAAGGCTTTGCACACTTTTTTCTCATCAATTCTTGCTAGTTGTGCAAAGCCTAAAGTAATAAGTAACATATATACGAAGAAATCATGTGTGCTAGTCTAGAACATGTATTACACAGACATCAGAATTAAGAATTTAGTTACATAAGGATATTGAGACACGAGAAAGGAAGTTTTGCAGGCTGCCTTATAGCGGTCCTGCCTTCTCAATCTGATTGCTGAGACCGACCATCAGATTTCACATGGTGCATGTTTTCATAAATATAAAGTCAATTTTGTACCAGGGAATTTGGGAGCTTCACTAGCATATATGGTTACAGCTTAAATATTGAATATTATTTTTCCTGAAATATGACATCCCTAACTATTTGATAGCAGCTTCTTATTCATCAAAAACTATCTGTGGCGAGAACTTGCCATCTTGAATTCGTCTAGCCACCATTTCTTGCTCAGCCTTCTTTGGAAATTTCGAAGGACACTGTGGTGTATCAAGGGTATCACAGTCGTCACATTGCTCATCTCCTGTCAGAACTACCAGCTGCAAGTTGGGAGCTCGCTCTAGCATGGCTCTTATAAATGTAAATTGATGTTCTAGTGACCTAAATCCAGTGAATTTTAGCTCCTTCAAAAGCAAATTTTTGGAGCCGTCAATGTGCATTTTCCATTGAGGGGTTCTTCTTTCAGTATACTGCTGCTTGAACTTGTCCTCCACATCACATGTATGTTCCCATACATGTATTTATGTGACCAATTCATTACATATGTTTTTTTTTCGAAAAGGGGGTTTACCCCAATCTCTGCATCAGAAAGATGCATACGGATCATATTATTAAAAAGGAAATCCAGCAACAAAGTCTCCAAGTATCGAAGTGCAAAAATAAACAAAAGCTCATAAGAGCTAAAGCCCAAAGCCACAACCGGCTGGCAAATAAAATAGGAGCACTACATGCCTATCCTATTACATGACCGCCATCCAAACCGGTTGAAAATATACCGAGCTACCATCTCCCATCGGGTAGACGCAGTAACCAAACGCTTCCTGGCCTCCGTCGGAGTGAGTAGCGACCACATATGGATGAACGCCGTGGCCCTGAAGATAACCTGCAAGAAGTGAATGTTTGTTGATCTGTTAAAAATTAAATCATTTCTGCAGTTCCATACTGCCCAAAATAAAGCACAAACGCCAACACAAATGTGTCTCGCAGTATCGGAATCAACCCCATCAAGCCATGTTCCAAATAACATGTTGATATAGGTGGTCTGGTTAATATTAAACACAATATGAATCGACCGCCACAGAATCTTAGCGAACGGACAATCAAGAAAGAGGTGTTTGATGTTTTCGTTATGATCGCAAAAACTACACCTAGAAGAACCCACCCAGTTGCGTTTTGCCAGGTTATCCTTTGTCAAAATGACTTGCTTATGCACAAACCACATAAACACTTTGATTCGTAAGGGTACCATTACTTTCCAAACGTGTATCGAGGAAGGGATAACGCTAGAGTTAATGACATCCAGATACATGGATTTGACCGAGAACACACCGTTCTTAGTAAGTTTCCAATACAGCTGATCTGCCTGCTGGGACAGCTGGACTACCATTAAACGTCTTACAAGATGGAGCCAGGCCTCCCAACGATTTCCAACTAGCGTCCTCTGAAAACTAATATTGAGGGGAGTGGATTGTAAAACAGTTGCAACGTAGGCTTCTCTACGTCGAACAATGTTGTACAAAGTAGGATATTGAAGTGCAAGGGGGGTCTCCCCAAGCCACGTATCCTCCCAGAACCTCGTAGTAGCTCCATTCCCGACAATAAATTTTGTCTTGTTGAAAAAGAGTTGCTTAAATCTCATCAAACCCTTCCAAAAAGGTGAGTCGGAAGGCCTCACATTCACCTGGGCCAAGGTTTTAGCATAAAGATACTTATTACGCAGAATCTGTGCCCAAGTAGCCTCCGTCTCAGACAAAAGTTTAAATAGCCACTTGCTAAGGAGACATATGTTTTTGACTTCCATATTTTCAATACCTAGACCCCCTTGGTCCTTCGGCCTACAGAATATATCCCACTTAGCAAGCCTATACTTTCGATTAAGCTCATCACTCTGCCAAAAGAATCGAGATCGGTAGAAGTCTAACCTTTTCCTGACACCCACCGGAACCTGGAAAAAGGATAGGAGAAACATAGGCATACTGGTAAGGACCGAATTAATCAGAATCAATCGTCCTCCGTATGACATGAGCTTCCCTTTCCAACAGCTCAGTTTCTTTTCAAAACGATCCTTGATGCATTTCCACTCTATGTTAGTTAGCTCACGATGATGAATGGGTATACCTAAGTACGTAAACGGTAATGAGCCCAATTCAGAGCCGAACAATTGTTTATACGCCTCCTGGTCATCATTAGCTCTTCCGAAGCAAAACAATTCGCTCTTGTGGAAGTTAATTTTGAGCCCGGACAATTGTTCAAATAAGCATAACAGCAGCTTCATGTTTCTTGCTTTCGCCAAGTCGTGCTCCATAAAGATGATAGTATCATCAGCATACTGAAGAATGGAAATCCCTCCGTCAACTAGATGTGGAACCAGGCCACCTACCTGCCCTGCATCTTTTGCCCGTCCTATTAAAATAGTCAGCATATCAGCCACTATGTTGAACAGGATCGGTGACATCGGGTCTCCTTGCCTTAGCCCCTTGTGTGTCTGGAAATAGTGTCCTATGTCGTCATTCACTTTAATCCCTACACTCCCTTTTTGCGTAAAGGAATCAATCTGGTTTCTCCAGGCCGGATCAAAACCTTTCATACGCAAAGCTTGTTGAAGGAAAGGCCATCTAACTTTATCATATGCTTTTTCAAAATCCACTTTAAAAACTACGCCATCAAGCTTTTTTGAGTGGATCTCATGGAGCGTCTCATGCAAAACAACAACCCCTTCAAGGATATTTCTATCAGGCATGAAAGCAGCCTGGGACGGATGAACTACAGAGTGCGCAATCTACGTAAGTCTGTTCGTGCCAACCTTGGTGAATATTTTGAAACTCACGTTAAGCAGACATATAGGCCTAAACTGCTCAATGCGAACAGTCTCTGTCTTCTTAGGAAGAAGAGTTATCGTTCCAAAATTCAGCTTAAACAACTGAAGTTGTCCCTCAAAAAACTCCTGAAACATGGGCATCAAATCTCCCTTAATAAAATGCCAGCACTTTTTATAGAACTCCGCCGGAAACCCATCCGGTCCTGGAGCCTTATTATTCTCCATTTGTGCAATGGCCTCAAACACCTCTTTCTCTGTGAAAGGAGCAGTCAAGATCTCATTCTCGTGAGTCTCAAGTTGAGGAACATCGTCAACCCTAGACTCATCTAACGACACAAAATTCTCTTCCGGGGGACCAAACAACTGCTTATAATAATTGGTAATGTAGACTTTCAGATTGTCCTGACCAACTATCGTCCCTTCGTCTTGTTCTAGTTGGAAAATTCTCTTTTTACGATGCTTCCCATTAGCAATCATATGAAAGAATTGAGTATTATCCTCGCCTTGTACTATTTTGCGAACCTTAGCTCGCAACGCCCACTTCAATTCCTCCTCGAGAAGAAGCTTTTTAAGTCGCATCTCCGCCTCTATCTTCATTTCCAACTCACCGGAATCCAAGATAGAAGTTTCTGCTTTAACTTCAAGGTTTTGAATAAGTAGAAGAAGTCTCTCCTTCTCCGCCTTATAAATACCATGCGTGTGCTTAGCCCATCCACGAAGGAACCTTCGGAGATGACGAATCTTGCATTGCCATCGCTCGATAGGCGTCCTTCCTCCTGAGTCTTTAGCCCACTCCCGAGCTAACAACTCGAGGAACCCTTCTCTTTCAAACCAGGCAAGCTCAAACGAGAAAATGTTCTTGTTGCCCACAAATGTTTGAACGCCCGAGTCGACTAGTAACGGTGTGTGATCAGAGACACCTTGTGTCAATGCCACACTAGCTAGAACACGGTCAAGTTTCTCAAACGTCGGTACCGGTAACGAATTAGCCCAAGTGAATTTCCTACCCGAGAGCTCTATCTCTCTGAGATCCAAGCTTTCGATAATAGTGTTGAACATAAACGACCATCTGCCGTCAAAATTGTCATTATTCTTTTCCTCTTTTCTTTGGATAATGTTGAAACCCCCTCCCCCCCCCCGCCCCCACTAAGAGAGGGAGCTGCTTGTTACCGCAAATGCGAACCAGATCCGCCAAAAAATCTGGCTTGAGCTCTGGTTGCGCAGCTCCGTAAACCGCCACCAAAGCCCAATCAAACCCATCTGCCTTAGTTCTAGCTCGAAACTTGACAGCAAACTCTCCCAAAACTACACTCCGAACTTCCAAAGTTTCGCGCTTAACCCCAAGTAAAACCCCACCGGATCTTCCTCGAGGGGGGAGGCAATGCCGGTCAAAATCTACCCCCCCAGACAAAGTGGTAAGAAATGTGAAGTGAAGTTGCTTCTTTCAGTCTCACACAAAGCAATAAAATCCAAATGATGTTCAAGAGAAGCATCCGCTAGAAACCTTCTTTTAGCCAAGTCTCTAAGACCTCTGCTATTCCAGAAAATGCCTCTCATAGTTCATCATGAAATTTTTTGGAGGTACGGATCCTAGCACTCCTACGCGCTGCCGAGACTGGATAAACCTTCCGTTTCCAAGTCCGTTTTGGCTTAATGTGACCATCAGGCTGGTCACAACACTCATTCTCTGCTTCAATCACCAAGGACTCATCTACATGAAGAGACGTCTCAGGATTGGTACACCCCTTCGTCCTCCTCCGTCTCAGGTAACGCAGGGTCAAGATCGGCACACAAGCCATCAAGAACCCTAACCCCAAGCGCATCGATCTCCGAGTCGTTCATAGGTTTAACGGCAGCAATGTGACGAATCATATCTACCGCTCGTTCAGCTTCCAAATCAAGAATGTCGTTAACCGACCTAGATATCTCAATATCATTATTACCAAGTGAAACTCCTATTTGATTTGCATTATGAATAATTTCATCATCGGTAAAATGCAAAATGGAATTCGACTTATTAACAGACATACCAGTGGAGATCTTGATGTCACGCAACTTGGCAGCCCTCATGGCACACCTCAGCTGCATGTCATCAACATTAGGCTGCTCCTGCAGCCTCCCGCTGATCCGCCTCCCCTGGGAGATAGGATCTGGGATACCGCCAAAGGCGATGACCTCCTCGCGTGAAGCTCTGCTAGGGGAAAGGCCTCCTGCCCGTCCTCCAACAGCGGCACCCCGGGCCGAAGCCACCGGGGCAGCAGAAGAAAACGGCGACGACTCCCGCGGCCTGTCCACGGGCGACCCGCCGACAGCAGGGACCAGGGAAACCATCGCGCGATGCTCCGGAGAGGAAGCCGGTGAGACGGCCGCACCACCCGACCCACCCACCGCAACGGGGCGCGGTGTGACGGCGGCCTCCTGCACGGCCACTCCTCCGCACGCGTGCGGTGACGTGGAGAGGAACGCCGAGCCCGCCGTGGGCGCCATCGGCGTCAGCACCTCAGAGGACCGGGCCTCCTACCCGTCACCTCTAGCCATAGCCACAAACGCAGCTCCATCCACGGTGGTCATAGGAGAGGTAGGAGATGTGGGAAGGGCCACCTGCCCCTCGGTATCTCCCAACTCAAGTACCGCCGACGCACAAATGGGAACCACAGGATCCACGGAACCCGGACAGACACCCCGAAGCCGAGGCGGAGCAGAGAACGGTCCCAAGGACCCAAGCTGCAAGGTGGATGTCGAAGCCGCACCAGAAGACCGAACAGGAGCAATGTCACTAGAATCCGACGGACCCGCCGGCTCCTTGGCCTTATCATCATCACCCTTAGCCGAATCATCCTGGTTCCCGGGGCACCTCTGTGACGCCCGGATAATTAAGCTACAGTAACTCCACGCTAAATGATGCCCACGTCACCTCGTTACTGTTGCTAATCGCGCGTTAGTCAGAACCGATCCAATTCAACTTTTGATTAAAAGGCCAAACAACAAAAAAGCTTTCAAACATTAAAACAAAATGTGACAAATAAATCTGAAGTAATTATGATGAGAAACCACATTTTATAATCATTAAATGCACTTAGGACAATAAAACAGTAGGTAAAACAATTAAATAATTGCCTTTTGTATTTTATAAAATTACTAAAATATTATCTAGGGTAAAAAACTTTTTTGTGGCCGCGGGTATGTTATAACACCAATATAGGAAATTTACCGTATAATTTATAAATCAAAAATTGATTTAAAACTAAGAGAAAACATAAGCTAAAATAAAGAAAAAGGGCAAAAGAAAAAGAAGTAATGGCAAGTCAAACACTGTGCGCACTAGCCTGCTCGCTACAGGGAGCAACCCAGCCCACCAAGGGGGCCTTCTCCTCTTCCCCCTGTTCATCATGGTTGCGGTGACGCCGACGGCACGTCCACGGCATGGATCTGCCACGGGGCAGCCATCCAGAAGGCCATCGGATGCCCTATAGTCGCCCCCGACTCCCTTGCAAACCCTGCGCCCTCTTTCCCCTGCTCTCGTCCCTCTTCTCCCCACAACACGCAACCGCCGCCGCCGTCACCATGGATGCCCTCGGCCGCGCGCTCTCCGGCCTCCCCGCGCCCTGGGACCGCATCCGCCAGCACCACCAGCGTCTGCTACTTCCTCTCCGTCCACAAGTTCGAGCTCGGAGCCCCTCCACCGTCGGGATCGAGCTCATCCCCTACCTTCGGTCGCCGCCGTCAACCTCGATGATCCACCACCCCTGTAGCTCCTAAGCTTCCACCGAGCCATCGTGCGCTCCTCGGTGAGCATTCGCTCTCCGTCCTCCTCTGTTTTCCAGCTCGTGCTCCGTTACGCCACCCCGTGCCGTCTACGTTCCTTCCAGTGGCCGCGGTCATGGCGACCGTGCCCACCATCCCAGCCCGCGCCAGTACCGACTCCCCGTAGTGTGCCCTGCGCCCGTCCTATGCGTGGGCCTCTGGCGCCCACGCCGCACCCGTCGCGCGCCCCTGTCCTCGCCGATGCTCCTGCCGCCTCCGATCCCGTCCATGGTCCCGTGTCGTGATACGCGTGCCCTGCTCGGCTACTGCTTTGTCGCTGATGTTGCTTTGCCGTGCTGCTGCTAGTTACTCCCGCCACTGCCTGCTGATGCTGCTACTGCACCACTACTGCTGCTACGACTTCGTTTGTTGTTGCTCGCCTCGCATGCGCGCCTTAGACCGCTGCTGCCGCGCACGCACGCCCCGCCGTGGCCTTGCCACCGCCACTGGACAGCGCCCTGGCCGCCTAGTGCGCGCCCTGGGTTTACGCCTCGCCCCGCGCTCGAAGCCCCTCGTCGCCGCGCAGCGCTGCTGCTACTGCCGTTTTGTTGCTGTCGCTGCTACAGTGAACTGAACTTCACTGTAGCGCTGGCTAGCTTTGCTGCAATAACGCTGTTCAGCCTTTTGTTTGGCTGCAAAACAACAGCAAAACAAATTTTATTATGAGAAATATTTATGTGGGCGTGTAGTACACTTGACAAGCTCCAAGTTACCCCATTTGACCAAATTCAAATAAGGCATGAATTAAATCCTAAAAAAATCACAAAATGCTATCTTGTGTTAAAAGGAATAGATTTACTCCCTAGCATTGTGTGTGTTCTGTAGGTGTGTGTGATGTGTGTACAGCGTGTGTGTGTGGCCGTGTGTGGGGCTGCCCCAAATTAGTTTAGGTCTAATTTAATTAGATAGATTAGTTTTAGGATTACTTTTGATGTTTAGCTAGTACTAGTATTTAATTAGTGCTAAGTTATTTTAGTAGTAGATGACATGTGGGTCCTCATTTAGATAAGTTAGGTTTATTTATTTGTTTAGGAAAATAGTCTATGACATGTGGGCCACACATGCCCTTTTGACTAGTCAAATTGACTTGGTCAGTTCGGATTAAACTAAATATAATAAATCCAGAAATTTCAAAAAATACTTAAAACTTTGGAAAATCGTAGGAAATTAACCATAACTCGGATGAAAATACTTTGTACATGAAAGTTGCTCAGAACGATGAGACGAATCCGAATACGCAGTCCGTTCGTCCGCCACACATCCCTAACATAGTGAACATGCAACAATAACCCTCTAATTCGTTTGTCCGAAAACGTCAAACACCGGGAATACTTTCCCGGATGTTTTCCCCCTTCGCCAGTAGCACCTACTACTATGTTAGGTCACCTCTAGCACCGCGTAATGCCATGTTACACTTTGTGATGCTTTGACTGCTTTGTTATTTATTGTGTTCCCCCTCCGTTACTTCTTTCCGGTAGACCTTGAGACTGTCGGCGAACCCCAGTTCGACTACGGTGTTGATGACCCCTCCTTCTTGCCAGAGCAAGCAGGCAAGCCCCCCCTTGATCACCAGATATCGCCTACTCTTCTCTCTACTGCTTGCATTAGAGTAGTTTAGCATGTTACTGCTTTTCATTAAACCTATTCTGATGCATAGCCTGTCATTGTTGCTCCAGCTGTTGATACCTTACCTGCAATCCTAAATGCTTAGTATAGGATGCTAGTTTATCATCAGTGGCCCTACATTCTTGTCCGTTTGCCATGCTATACTATCGGGCCGTGATCACTCGGGAGGTGATCACGGGCATATACTATATACTTTACACTGTTACATTATCGGTGATACTGTTTGGAGATGGGGGCTGAAGGGGCAGGTGGCTCCATCCCGGTAGAGGTGGGCCTGGGTTCCCGGCGGCCCCCGACTGTTACTTTGTGGTGGAGCGACAGGGCAGGTTGAGACCACCCAGGAGAGAGGTGGGCCTGGCCCTGGTCGGCGTTCGCGGTTACTTCAAAATAACACGCTTAACGAGATCTGGGTATTTGATCTGAGTCTGGCTACTGGCCTATACGCACTAACCATCTACGCGGGGACAATTATGGGCACTCGACGTCGTGGTATCAGGCGAAGCCTTCATGACGTCAGCGACTGAGCGGCGCGCGCCGGATTGGACCGTAAGCCTGCTCTTGTATTAAGGGGGCCAGTTCTGCTTCCGGCCGCGTTCGCAACGTGCAGGTGTGCAAAGGGCGATGGGCCCAGACCCCTGCGCCATAGGATTTAGACCGGCGTGCTGACCTCTCTGTTGTGCCTAGGTAGGGCTGCGACGTGTTGATCTTCCGAGGCCGGGCATGACCCAGGAAAGTGTGTCCGGCCAAATGGGATCGAGCGTGTTGGGTTATGTGGTGCACCCCTGCAGGGAAGTTAATCTATTCGAATAGCCGTGATCTTCGGTAACAGGACGACTTGGAGTTGTACCTTGACCTTATGACAACTAGAACCGGATACTTAATAAAACACACCCTTCCAAGTGCCAGATACAACCGGTGATCGCTCTCTAACAGGGCGACGAGGGGAGGATCATCGGTTAGGATTATGCTATGCGATGCGATGCTACTTGGTGGATTTACCTTCTGCTCTCTTCTACATGCTGCAAGATGGAGGTGGCCAGAAGCGTACTCTTCGATAGGACTAGCTATCCCCCTCTTATTCTGGCTTTCTGCAGTACAGTCCACATATGATACCCTTATTCCATTTGATACCAGTGCATACATATGTAGTGTAGCTCCTTGCTTGCGAGTACTTTGGATGAGTACTCACGGTTGCTTTTCTCCCTCTTTTCCCCCTTTCCATTCTACCTGGTTGTCGCAACCAGATGCTGGAGCCCAGGAGCCAGACACCACCTTCGACGACGACTGCTACTACACCGGAGGTGCCTACGACTACGTGAAGCCCGCTGACGACGACCGGGAGTAGTTTAGGAGGATCCCAGGCAGGAGGCCTGCGCCTCTTTCGATCTGTATCCCAGTTTGTGCTAGCCTTCTTAAGGCAGACTTGTTTAACTTATGTCTGTACTCAGATATTGTTGCTTCCGCTGACTCGTCTATGATCGAGCACTTGTATTCGAGCCTTCGAGGCCCCTGGCTTGTATTATGATGCTTGTATGACTTATTTTATTTTAGAGTTGTGCTGTGATATCTTCCCGTGAGTCCCTGATCTTGATCGTACATGTTTGCGTGTATGATTAGTGTACGGTCAAATTGGGGGCGTCACAATAACCAAGAAACCTTCGGAAATCGTTTACCTCAACCTTCGAAAAGCATCCGTTATACGAGTTATGGCAATACTCCCGAACTCCCGCCCCAGTACTGGGTGGCGTCGAGGTTATCTCACCAACAACTGCATAAAAGATATTTTCGATGTTAGCGAAACTAAACTCAGGTATTCCAGAACTGCAAAGATAAAATTTTGAGGACAACACCTCGGAGCTCAACTCCCCGGGACACTGCCACAACCCCTAAATGTCAGGAGGCACCAAGAACAATGTTCTCGTCACAACACCATCGGAACGATTCCATGATACCCGCGTGATGAAGGGACTGAGGAGTAAAAATAATCCTACTCTCCGATATATATAATCCTAAAAGACTCAAAATATTTTTCTAGACTCAACAACGCCAGCGATTCGATCAAGCAGGGGGCTCCTAAGTCGGGGAAGGCTCTGATTACCAACTTGTAACGCCCTCGATGCGGCTATATCTCCCACGTGTCGAAGCATGACTTAGAGGCATAACCGCATTGAAAGCAATGTCGCAAGTGAGGTAATCTTCACACAACCCATGTAATACATAAGGGAAAGA
>NC_053022.1:290893211-290905360 GCF_003073215.2 Triticum urartu
ATCCAGACGGTGGTGCTACTAGTACTAGTAGTAGTACTACCAATGTAGTAGTAGGAGTACTAGCACTGTACTACCCGTTGGTCAAATTATTACGTGCTGCTCCTCACAGTGAAGTGACAAGACCCTGCGCCGGAGATGACACCTGAGTATAGGCGCCGTGTTCGGCATACCATAGTCAGCCTCACCGTCTGCAGTCACTATCATCATGGGCTGTAGAGCTAGCCTGCTTACAACTAGCCCTGTTCGACATAATTTCCCGTGCGTAGATGCCCGTGCATTGCACGGAACACCAAGATTGGGGGTGGACGGCTCCGGCAGCGGCCATCGCGCCAGATTTTTCCACGGCCTTCTACTCCGTGAGATGTGGTGAGGGATGAGGCTGATTGTGAGAGACAAGGAGTTGTTTGTAAATAGGGAACAAGTGCGGGCATCTTTTTGCAAAAATGGAGAAGCTTGGTTTGTATGCGTCAGATCTAAGATCCTGACGCGGCTATTGGTGAAACGTCTGGGAGGCACAACATCCATCGCCAACTCAGGACCTGTATGAGTCGCAGATTTTGCAGATAGTGCACCCTGTGCGTTCGGTTTATTCGGTTTACATGGTTCGGTTTATACGGGTTTTTAGTTTGTACGGTATTAATACTTCGGTAAATATGATGAAATTAAAATACGGTTCGGTTTCGGTATATACCAAATTATTTCGGTATGGTTTCGGTATATACCATAAAAACCAAAGTTGACGCGAATTTGAAAATGACGTAATAATAATTTGCAAATTTATGACTCAAAACACATACTATTTTACACAAATAGTATATGACTATATATATAAGTATATATGCATGCATTAATTCATCTGTTGATGGTTATGGACGTGCTTAGCATTTTAAAAAGAGAAAAATGACTATGTTACAAGAAAATTTTACATGCTTATTAGTGAATTTGACTCATGTACAAGAAAATGACAACTTGTATGGTTGTTCATCTCAAGAAATATAAATTTATTTTTTACTTCGGTTTATTCGGTTAACCGTTCGATTTGCCGGTATATACCATAAAAACCAAAGTTCAAATCGGTATGAAAAGTTCATACCATATCGAAACGAGAAACCATAAAAACCATAAAATCGGTTCGGTTTATTTTCCGTTATGGTTTTTCGGTTCGGTTTTTAGAATGCACAGAGTGAGAATAGGAAATGGCATCATTACAAGTTAACTGATATTACAAATGTTAGGGCAAATAAATGATGTGCACCCTATGGATAGAGAATTTACATGGAGATGATGTGTACGTAAAGAGAGCGTGTATCGTTACTTATAGGTGAATGCATCACTTATCTCTATCAGAATGAAAAATTCCCACCGACACCACTGACATGTCACTAAATGTGGCAAATACAGTTTCGAGTCTCTGGCACTTGATGTTTCATAAGACAATACGTTCTCAGCTTCTGCGGAAGATTATAATGTAGCGTTGTGTCACCCTATCGTTACCCTCCTCGGCAGGATAGTCTTTTGCTCCTGGAGCCACCGATATATCAATGTACGTACGTGCCACCGTAACTTCAACCTATTCTCTACTGCCTGGTGCGTGTCATCTATAAAACATCACAACCAACACCTTATCTAGGTTTTGTCGGTGAGAGAATACCAATAACTAGAAGAGAGTCATAGTGTTGTGCGCTCCTCCTTCGCAGTGTATTTTTTCTCTGGGTAGGTCAGAATCAAAAGGAAGCTTTTACATATGCTCACACTGTGATGTGAAATAAGGATGTCCTTGGATATAACATAGTTATATAGAGGGCCGCGTTCCACTGAGTGAGAGAGTCTCGGCAGGTAATCTTATCGGATTGAGGTGTCCATAGAAGTCGAAGGAGAGCGGTGATGTGTGTGTGCTTGGCGCGGCCGTTGGCGATGGCTCCTTATGGTGTGCACGCTCTCACGAACTCATAAAGAGTGCCATCGAATTTGTGTGTGCCCACGTCAAAGATATAGAGTGGCTGGCCTACTGGAACGTGAGATGGGACATGTGCAGTTTGTCTCTGTGGCATGGATACCTACCTGCAGCGCTCGACTATCGGTGTGTGGTGGGGGAAGAGGGAGGCCCAATTAACTATAGAGGTACAATGGCTGGTATATGTGTGGAGGAGGAGAGAGGCCTACCTCATGTATTAAGGAGATCGATCTGCCTCATGTATTAAGGGAGATCGATCGGCATCCATGCATATGTGCAGGAGATGAATAAGGTTGGGAGAGAGACAGAGCTAGAGTGTTGGAGGGGGTGGTAGTGGAGTTGCTTCTAACAAATGGTGGGATAGGCTTGCTAGACAAACGGAGGGCACGCCCGCAATATCAATAAGAGAGGAGATGGCTGCTTGTTGTCTGTGCACGTGCGTGTGAGAGACGGGTCAGGAGGCATGCACGAATGATGAGGGGGACGATGTGGCTGTGGTAAGCAGAATCGTAACTACATAGGAAGATCAATCGCCCTTTGTAGAGAAAGGAGAGACATAACTTGTGAGGTACGTCGATCGATGGGGGGTAGCTTAAAGTCGATCTAGAGTATGTTGGAGATCGATCGGCGTTATACATGCAATGTGTGTGTTGATGAGCATAATGAGGCAACGAGGAGAAGGATTTAGAGGAGAAGAGGCGTATGTATGTACGTGATCGGTTTGTAACGAGAGCAATATACTATATCGGAGGGGGCTCTCGCACTCTGCGATGTACACGAAATGATGAAAGTGTGAGTCTCGTGTTGGGAGCACCTGAACTAAATGGACGGACTTTTACCTGCTCAAGACTTCCCGCGTTTGCCAGTAGGAACCACTTTGCTAGTGTCTTACCAGCCAAAACCTCGATAGACAGTATAAGACCGCCAAGTCTGGGGACTTCGCTCGATCTTAGCCAAGCCGAGTGGCTACAGGTGTCTCCGAAATGGTGACTGGATAACTTGTTGGCTGGGCTGCTATGGTCGTTTCAAATGTTCGGTCGTGTTGAGCGTTCCAATTAGGGTGCATGAGGCTTTTGTCAGCCTCCCACTCTTTCCACTTTTAGCTCGCTCCGCGGAGGTATTCTCTGTGGGTTCACCCATCATGCGCCTTGGGTTATTGAATGCATCGACATTTTCATCTGCTCACGGATAGCTCTGTGCCATTTGGCGGAAGTTGCCTGAGATGCCGCGACTCGCTCTCTATTGTGCGTGTTGATGATGTGGGGTGCATCTCGATGGTCTCGTTCACCAGACAGAGAGTACGTTATCTAAGACCAAAGCGTGATGCTTATAAAGTGGAAACGATAGGCTAGATATATACTCTTTTCGATACGCGTGCGTAACGAGAATTGAAGCAGGTGGGATTTGACATGGTAGTAGGAGGAGCCACTACCCGACCAGAACCGCGAACAGGTCGAATCTTTCGGGTCACAATGCTAAAGCCAGTTACTACCCGAATGGCACAAAGATGGCCAGTGACAGTATCAAATCGATTGTGTTTTAGTATGACTACAGGTCCCAAACTATGATGGCCTGTATCCTCACTAAGAGGAAGATGTTCTGTTCGTTGTGAAAGATACTGTTAGTGTCTTTCTACTATTGTAGGAGGCGACATATTGTTTCAGACGCATTCTTTCTCTGAGGGTTCCGCTATGTATTTCAACCTATATGAAGATAAGAACGGGTGTGAGATCAGGATCAATGGTCTAAGCGTGCTCTCGAACACCCGCTTAGGGTGAGTCGCACGCCTTGTAGGTTTACAGATGGACTAAGTTTAGGATAGTATGATTTAGCAGTACTTTACAGTTTTCAGCAAGTACATGTACCTATTCGAAGGGATTTGCGCGTGCTCGGTAAACAGGGAGTCTCGCCCGAAACTTGATAAAAGTTTGCGCGACGTGAATGCATATGACGAGTTTTTTTGAAGAGTCTCGAGAGATAACAAGACATGGATGGGCTTGCTGATAGACTTATTTAATAAAGATTTTGAAGGTTTTAATATTGGAGAAGGTGGCTTATCTGTGTATTGGTGTCGATATTCAAAGTGTTTCCGGGTGAAATACAGGTTGTGCATTTTGGCGGGTAGGCGTGCGCCCGTGTGGGGTAACAACGGAGGCTGTAGCGGGCGATTTGGGCCGTCTATGTCCAGGGTTTATTATGTTTTACACATCATGATGCCCAGTTGTGTTTTTTTTTTTGCTGAAAATGGCTAGCCCTGAGCGTGGCGGGTGGGGGGAGGGCTAGGGCCCGTTGGTCCCGTTGTGCTTAGTGCCAAAGAAGGGTAACGAATTATATTGTGTTTCTTCAGCATCATTGAGTCCAGTATTATGGCATTGTTTTTTTCTATGCTTGAAAAATGGCTGTAAGCTGCAGAATGTCTATTTACTTTTACAAAGAAATCCCAGCTGAACCAAAGCCTCTTATGCTTTACTCGGCTCCTCGCTGTGAAAGTGAGGCATGGACGCTGTGACAAGAGAAGAGGGGAAGCTTGTGTTTGTGCTAGGCACACCTGGCTAGAGAGGCATATCGATCGATGTGTGCCGTAAAGAAGGAGCTGGGGGCCTACACACACCGTGGGTGAACGACCTAAAGTGAAAGACGAATTTGCGCGATGGAGCTAGAGAATGCTGAGGGAGGGTGAGAGGGATGCGGGCGTGTGCATGCACAAGAGAAAGTTAGCGCTAGCTACAAAGATAAGAGGGTTGTGTGGGTGTAGAAGACGAATAGAGATCATATATACTTCATTATAAAAAGCGAATTCGATATTTGAAGAATTTATCATAGTGTTTCAAACCGACGGATGTGTGAATATATATAACGGTGATACACATGGTGTGGTTATGAACATGGTATACTACATTTAATATGTTTTATCTCTACTCTTATAAAAACGGAGTTGTTGATGATGGTGTGCCTGCCATCCTGCATTATAGGCCGTCTGATTTATATCTGGCGGATAGCAAGGAAACTATGATGGTTGAAGTTGGCAACAATCATGATTGTAGATTCTTATTGAAATAGAGAAACGAATTCAAATTTAGTTCGAATTGCAGCGGTAGTATAGACATTTGGAATGCACTAAAATGTTGGTATGAGTAGGTTACATGCATTATACAGCAAGCGAAAAAAATTTAATCGGACATAACATGGATTCATACTCCCTCCTTCCATCTATATAGGGCGTAATGAGATTTTTAAGACCGCCTTTGACTATTGACAAGATTAATAGTACATGACATGCACAATGTGAAAATTATATCATTGAAAGAACCTTTCACAGACGAATTTAACGGTGTGCTTTGTGTAAGTTGCATGTCATATATCATTGCTCTAATATTTGGTCAAAGTTAGCATCGAAAAACGCATTAGGCCCTATATAGATGGAAGGAGGGAGTAGCTTTGAATAGCATTTGTATAGTAAAACGGGGCAAGACTCTCTCTTTGTGTGGTGTGAATAGTTTTATTTTTTCGTTTTCTTTTTGGTTGAGGGAAGTGCGAATTGATTTGGTACGTACAAGTACAATATTACTACACGTTAGGCTTGTCCCTAAAATTCAACCCGCGTCTTGTTATATCCCGAAAATTCAGATATCGTGCTCCCAAAAACTGGCGCCTTCACAACCCGCGCCTTGCTATCCCGAAATTACAACGCGCGCAAAAACTCCCTCCAGCTGCCAAATCCCAACAGCGAAAATCCCTTCTAACCCTGAGCTCAAAAAGTACCCTTAGTTTTCAAATCTGTGGTGGTTGAAGCCTACTTGTTATGCTAGCAGTTTTGGACAAGCGCATCCAAGTTACTTAAGTGATGCTTCACCCTGCCCCATCGCCCCCTTTGGTGTGCCTATTTGGTAGTAAATACCTCTTAGGCCCCTCCACTCCAAAACCATCTTAACCGTTTCCAGGCCAACGGAAACCCCACCTCCTACGTCCGCCACGGTGATCCCCTGCAACTAGCCGTTGCCTTTTCGAACACTATATCTAACGCTCACCAGCGGCAACAGCTACGACGTCCGCATGTTCCACCTTCCCCGATGAGGATCCGCTTGCGGTTACTTACATCTCGCCGTCCTCTTCGCCGGTTCAGCCGCTCACGTCCTCGACCTCGCTAAGGAGCTAATCCGAAACGATCGCCCTCGGTCTTAATCGCGGCTGCCGCATTAGCCCACGGCGCACGCGCGTTGATATCACCTGCCTCCCGCAAGGATACGCAGTCGAGTCAAACATTCGGATCGACTCTCGGACGAAGCCGAGGGCAGCTACTCTCGGCTGAGCCACTCAAAGTGGAGAGTTGTCAGCTGCGTTACATCGCTATGCGCCACTCTGCTAAGCTTGGTATAATATTATAATAGTCGTTCATAGCGCCGGCGCAAGCGGTGTGCTGCCAATGCGCGCACCCCCACATAGATCGGGCTAATCGTCGGATAGTCGTAACGCCGGCGCCCGCTGGCCCCGTCCTGGCTGAAGAGCTCTTTCACTGTCGCTGGTAGCTTACTGGATAGAGTAACAAAGTGAGAGCCCCTCCTATTCACATTTCCTGAGCTCAGGGGAGGTGCACAGGCCCATAACCCCAGCCCGCACATCCGTCTCGTTTCGCTGTGTTTTCTCGCTCCGCTTTTTCCCTTCGATCTCGCCCGCGTCGACCCGAGCTGCGTCAGCCATAGTTCTTGCTCTCCCCCTACTTCGTCTACTGACATGATGGCGCTCTGCTCCTGATTAAGCCGACGATTCAGGTCGGGACTGAGGACTCAATCCTGACGTTGGGTCAGTCGATCTCTCCCAGGAGGATATGGGGGGAGGTTCAGGCCTGGAGTCAAGAACTGAAACCGCGAGTCCGCAGCTCTGGCGACTGGAGGGTCTCCGCCGGGAGAGGTACCCCGCACCCCCCACCCTTGTGATCTACCTTTTGAATCTTAGTGGTTATGTTTGGGATCGGGATAGGGGGGCCTCATAAGAGGAGTGCATTGGACGCGCGAGGGGCGGCAGTCCCGCTGAGAAACACCATTGGAATGGGCCACTAGGTCGAACGTGGTATGATTGTCATCCAAAACGTCATATGTCCCCTTGGTGAGCCCGAGTGGTCGTGGCGGCGGGCGGATTGGCCGGGGCGGCGGTGGCGGTGCGCGGTGGGGCCGGCGGTTCGGCCGGTGGTGGCTGGCGGCTCAGGGGGGTGCAGGTTGAAGATGAACTGCAGGCCCTCCCTAAACTACATGTCAAGTGCCTCTCTGCTACCATTGCGTTCAGTTTCGACAGTAGCATTCAGATTCCACAGTAATTTCAGTTTCGACAGTTAAGTTCAGAGTCAACAGTTTTTACCTCATCTGTTGTAGTCAGGTGGTTTTTGGTGATGTTAATTTTACATCCATTTTACATCATCTATTGGAGATGCTATTAGAATCCCACTTGAGATTGACGATGTCTGTCTTGTGCTGCTTCAGCCTTGACGTCTTACGGCTCACCGGAGCTGCTCCAACGACAGAACGATCCGTCACAACAGAGCAGTGCCCTGGACGCCGTCTACAGATTCCTCAGATCTTCCTCCACACCTCCGACAGCCACCTCTGCCTCAACTGCTTCAGCGACCAACCCAATGATGCTGAGGTCGACACGGCTACGGCAAAGAGGTTGTACACTTGTTGCATCACTTATTACTATACATTCACGTCGATCCATTAGGGCTATTTTGGTTCAACGGAAAAACATCGATCCACTGGTTGTTACCATCACTCTAAATTTCTGCATGCTCTCCTTACATAATCTCACCATATTTTTTTCGTATGCATGTCAGATATTGTACACAGTCATGCTGAACATGTAGAGAAAAAGAGAAGAGTTTTGCGCGGCAATACAATGTCATGCAGACATCGCTCCATGGTGGGTTCAATGGCAAACCCTCCCCACCCCTCTCCAGATTGTAATCCAGAGGAAGATATCTGTTCTGAGGCGGATTCAGACGCCGCTGACCACTCCTATTTACCCCCAAGGTGTTTGCTCTACCTTGGCATGATGATGTTAGTCATATCATGCATATGTTGCCTTGCAGTGCCTACTTTTGACATCATATATGTCATCTGCTTAGTTTATAGACATGTTCTGTAATGCCACCATGTTTAGTTTCTATATCATATATGGTGCTTGATGTCTCATGTCTTTTAGCCAGCCATTGGGAGAACGTTAACTGAGCTATGATACCACTCCCAAAGACACTACACGCTTCCGTATGTACGAGATCTACAACGGGTACCGTAGTCAGTACTCTGACCCCTCTCGTTGCTATGATTTCACCGATGATCTTGCCTGAGCGTAGGCAAACAATTTTTTGAAATTACTACGAAACCCCCCACCGGTCCACTCCCAACCGTGGCCTAGCATTCCATCCCTCTAGATCCGATTCCAGAGCCTAACGGTATAACTATGTGACTGAATGATGCATCTTTGCCGCGGATGCCCAATAAACAATGTCATGCAGACATCGCTCCATGGTGGGTTCAATGGCAAACCCTCCCCACCCCTCTCTAGATTGTAATCCAGAGGAAGATATCTGTTCTGAGGCGGATTCGGACGCCGCTGACCACTCCTATTTACCCCCCAAGGTGTTTGCTCTACCTTGGCATGATGATGTTAGTCATATCATGCATATGTTGCCTTGCAGTGCCTACTTTTAACATCATATATGTCATCTGCTTAGTTTAGACATGTTCTGTAATGCCACCTATTTAGTTTCTATATCATATATGGGAATTATGCAGTCTCATGTCTTTTAGCCAGCCATAATATATGTGAAATGTGCAATGCCATCCTGTTTAACTAGGCATCATATATTTAAATGATATCTTTCCCATCCTTTTCTTCATTACATTTCCATTTGTCGACAATGTTTGTACATTAAACTACTCTTCCTGTGAATCAGCCATTTGGGTGGGAGATGGAAAAATCTGGAGTGAAAACAAGGCCTTCAGAGCAGACAGTGCTACCTGTCGAAGCAGATCTCTTGTTGGGTCCCGATAGCTCCTCAGAGATGGATTCAGAGACAGATGACCAGTCCTATTCCCCCACTGAGGTGTATGCTCTAACTTGGCACGGTTATACTGCTCATATCATGCATACGGTGTCTTGCATTGCATAGTTTAGACATCATATACACAATATTCAACACCATGTTCTTAGTTCAGACATCTATGCGAATGCCCTCTGTTTAGCATATAAATCACATATGTGAATTAAATGATGCGATCCTGATTACTTAGATAACATGTAGGTGAATTATGTCATGCGATCCTGTTTAGTTATTCATCATATCTTTGAATTATTTAAATAGAACATCATATATGTGAAATTATGTCATGCTATCCGTTTTAGTTAAACAATATACATGTCAACTATTTCATGCCTCTCTTTTTTCCACACTATCTATTGCATCTGTCTCTCATACAATGTCTGTACATTCAACTATGTTTCCTGTTTATCAGCCATTTGAATTGGAGCGGGTGATGCCAGTATCTAGCGGACTAAAAACACGGTCTTCAAATAAAACAGTGCTACCTCTTGGTGGAGATAGCACCCCGGTTGTACATGCACAAGAACCAGCCCTACCACACATAACCCAAACTCTCGCAGATTGTACCCCTACTACGATGGACAGAGAACCAGCTTCACCCAATCTAACCCCAACCCCAGCCGATAGTAACCCAGTTCCTGTTGACACAGCACCATCTCCACCACAGAGCTCCCAAACAAGAGCAGTTAGTAAGGCAGCTCCAGTGCCCAAAGGGCCAGTACTATCATGGCGAACCCCAACTCCACCAGTTAGTACGCCTATTCCTGTGGAGGAAGCACAACCAGCTAGTCGTAGTTTAGCATCTATCGCATTTGATGTTGTTAAATCGTATGTGCGTATCTTCCCATCTTGGAAATATTATACTGAAGATGAAGGAAAATGCCAGTTGCAGGTGTTTGTCCAGGAGTTATGTGTAAGTAATGTTATTCATGGCAATTACTTTGCTTCGTCCCATACATCCTACCTCCATGATGGTTATAATACAACAAATTTTCCCATTTTTCTCTATAGAGAAGGACCGATTTGGAAACTCAGGATGAGGTAACCTGTGCTAATACCTCTGCTATCTTCAAGAATGCTTGGTGGCAGTATCGGAATTACCTGAAGAAAACGTACTTCACCGGCAAAGAAACTCATCAAATTCCCTTACGTTCTCCTGAGACACATTTACTGGATGATGACTGGGAACGCCTTGTTCTGTACTGGTCCCGAACCAAGAATGTGGTAAGGTCTATGAGCTCATTTTCTATTTTTAAGTATTATATTCTTGCGTCTTACTGTACTCTGTTCATGTAGAACAAGTGCCTAAACCTGAAGAACAACTGTTCTAATTTAAGATTCCATTGCTACCATAGGACATAGATATATGTTTGTTTGATGCTTTTATTATGTACTAGTACTTGGCAATAGAAGACTTGGTAGTTTAATCCTGTCCACCTTACTAATGAACTGGTTCACCGAAATGAGTTTCATATACTAGTACATGCTAAACTTGTTATGTGTCTGCTTGTTTCTTCTTTTAGAATGCTGACAGAATATTGGGGAAGAGTGCCTTATTAAGCAACGGTAAAGGAAGTAATGCAGATAAGGTTCAGGATAGTGACACATCCTGTCTTGGTTTAGTGTTGGAGTTACTGGCCACTACCGCTTGCACAAGCTATTCAAACTCACTGTCTGAATCAGTTCGGTTTCTTGAGTCTCAACTACAAGCTGAAAGACATCGATCAGCTGTGCTGCGACAAGAAGCGGAAGGACTGCGGAAGTCCCTGGAGCATTCAGATGCATACTTTCTGGTGCAACAGCAAGCGTTGGAGGATTTTAGCGCCAAACAGGACAAAGCTAATCAGCTTGCTAAGCTTATTGCCAGCATGGTGGATACCCAAGATAATGTTTATTGAGCTCTTCTGTAGTTGTTTCAGTTATGCTCTTGTTTTGCTTGCCGCATTTATTTGCACTGGTGGCCAATTTTGACGGCCAGTGTATATAATATGTTGCTTTGTTCCCTATATTTGCACTGGTGGCGAACTTTGATGCCCAGTGGATGTAATATGTGTAATAGCCGTGATAGCCTAGTGTTAGTTGCTTGCTTATTTATTTCCTTGTTGTCTTGTTTATTTGTTTGCTTGTAGTCATTGCAGTTCTTTTTCCGCGGTTAACTAGTGGCTGCAATAACCTATTTTTTAAAACTAGGCCACAATAACCATGGGCTAATATTTACTGTAGTGACACTGGGCCTCCTACGGGCCGTAGAAACAGTGGGCCTTCTACGAGCCGTAGAAACAGTAGGCCTTCTATAGGCCGTAGAAACAATGGGCCTTCTACGGGTCGTATCATCAATGGGCCTTATACGGGCTGTATGATCGATTGGCCAAACATGGGCCAATAACATGTCGCATTATGGCCGTAAACGGGCTAGAGTTGGAATCGTCCATTCATGGGCCGACCGTAACGGGCCATCGTTAATAGGCCGTATTTGATGACGCTATGAAAACGGCCCAACGTATTAACGGACCACAAACGGGCCGACTGTAACCACGGGCTGAATTTGGCCCACAAGCAGAAAATGACAGTAACGGGCCGTAAGTAAACGAATGCTGGAAATGAGCCCAAGAATAAATGGGCTCTGAGAAGGCCGAAAGATAACATGGGCTAGAAACGGCCCAACGGAATAACGGGTCGTTAATGGGTATAAAGTGATACACTGTTCATTACGGGACAGTTTCACCACGGGCCGTTAATGGGTGTAAAGTGATACACTGTTCATTAAGGGCCAGTTTCACCACGGGCCGTTAATAGGCCAAGAGTTACATAGGGCCTCATATGGGCCTAAAGACGTCATGGGCCATACATGGGCCAGAAGTGAAAACAGGCTGGAATCATATTAGATGGCCCAGATGACGCTACTGGGCCTAATTCGGATAGGGCGTAACGGGCCTTGGGTTAGCGGGCTGTAAATGGGCTATATGCGAACAGGCCGTTAACAGGCTTTCCATGGGCCGGCCCGCCAGCTTTTGACCAAGTCAAACGGGTCGACCTTTTCACAGGAATGGGCCTCTGTTGGGCCGTGCCACGTGTTGACTATCATAGCGCCTGTCGCGTCAA
>NC_053022.1:290906360-290916738 GCF_003073215.2 Triticum urartu
GAGAACATAACGATAGCCACCGCGAGCCTCAACACTCATTGGACCGCACACATCAGTATGTATGATTTCCAATAAGTTGGTTGCTCGCTCCATTGTTCCTGAGAACGGAGTCTTGGTCATTTTACCCATGAGGCATGGTTCGCACGTGTCAAATGATTCATAATCAAGAGACTCTAAAAGTCCATCTGCATGGAGCTTCTTCATGCGTTTGATACCTATGTGACCAAGGCGGCAGTGCCACAAGTATGTGGGACTATCATTATCAACCTTACATCTTTTGGTACTCACACTTGAATAATGTGTAGCATTACGCTCGAGATTCATTAAGAATAAACCATTCACCATAGGAGCATGACCATAAAACATATTCTCTCATATAAATAGAACAACCATTATTCTCGGATTTAAATGAGTAGCCATCTCGAATTAAACGAGATCCCGATACAATGTTCATGCTCAAAGCTGGCACTAAATAACAATTATTAAGGTTTAAAACTAATCCCAAAGGTAAATATAGAGGTAGCGTGCCGACGGCGATCACATTAACCTTGGAACCATTCCCGACGCGCATCGTCACCTCGTCCTTTGCCAGTTTCCGTTTATTCTGCAGCCCCTGCTTTGAGTTACAAATGTGAGCAAGTGCACCGGTATCAAATACCCAGGAGCTACTACGGACACTAGTAAGGTACACATCAATTACATGTATACACATATACCTTTTGTTTTGCCGGCCTTCTTGTCTGCTAAGTATTATGGGGCAGTTCCGCTTCCAGTGACCGCTTCCCTTGCAATAAAAGCACTCAGTCTCGGGCTTGGGTCCATTCTTTGGCTTCTTCCCGGCAGCTTGCTTGCCGGGCGCGGCAACCTCCTTGCCGTCCTTCTTGAAGTTCTTTTTACCCTTGCCTTTCTTGAACTTAGTGGTTTTATTGACCATCAACACTTGATGTTCCTTCTTGACTTCTACCTCCGCTGATTTCAGCATTGAGAACAACTCAGGAATGGTCTTTTGCATCCCCTGCATGTTGAAGTTCATCACAAAGCTCTTGTAGCTTGGTGGAAGCGACTGGAGGATTCTGTCAATGACCGCATCATCCGGGAGATTAACTCCCAGCTGAGACAAGCGGTTATGCAACCCAGACATAGTGAGTATGTGCTCACTGACAGAACTATTTTCCTCCATCTTACAGCTGAAGAACTTGTCGGAGACTTCATATCTCTCGATCCGGGCATGAGCTTGAAAAACCATTTTCAGCTCTTCGAACATCTCATATGCTCCATGTCTCTCAAAACGCTTTTGGAGCCCCGGCTCTAAGCTGTAAAGCATGCCGCACTGAACGAGGGAGTATCATCAGCACGTGTCTGCCAAGCGTTCATAACGTCTTGGTTCTGTGGGACGAGCGTCACCTAGCGGTGCTTGTAGGACATAATCTTTCTTGGCAGCTATGAGGATGATCCTTCAGGTTCCGGACCCAGTCCGTATAGTTGCTGCCATCGTCTTTCAGCTTGGTTTTCTCTAGGAACGCGTTGAAGTTGAGGACTACGTGGCCATTTGATCTACAAGACATATTTAAATATTTTAGACTAAGTTCATGATAATTAAGTTCATCTAATCAAATATTAATGAACTCCCACTTAGATTAGACATCCCTCTAGTCATCTAAGTAATACATGATCCGAGTTCAACTAGGCCGTGTCCGATCATCACGTGAGACGGACTAGTCACATCGGTGAACATCTTCATGTTGATCGTATCTTCTATACGACTCATGCTCGACCTTTCGGTCTTCTGTGTTCCGAGGCCATGTCTGTACATGCTAGGCTCGTCAAGTCAACCTAAGTGTTTGCATGTGTAAATCTGTCTTACACCCGTTGTATGTGAACGTCTGAATAAAACACCCGATCATCACGTGGTGTTTTGAAACAGCGAACTGTCGCAACGGTGCACAGTTAGGGGGAACACTTCTTGAAATTATTATGAGGGATCATCTTATTTACTACCGTCGTTCTAAGTAAACAAGATGCAAAACATGATAAACATCACATGCAATCAAATAATAAACGTGACATGATATGGCCAATATCACATAGCTCCTTTGATCTCCATCTTGGGGCTCCATGATCATCTTGTCACCGGCTTGACACCATGATCTCCATCATCATGATCTCCATAATCGTGTCTCCATGAAGTTGCTCGCCAACTATTACTTCTACTACTATGGCTAACGCGTTTAGCAATAAAGTAAAGTAATTTACATGGCGTTTCTCAATGACACGCAGGTCATACAAAAAATAAAGACAACTCCTATGGCTCCTGCCGGTTGTCATACTCATCGACATGCAAGTCGTGATTCCTATTACAATAGCATGAACATCTCATACATCACATATAGATCATTCATCATTCATCACAACTTTGGCCATATCATATCATAAACCACTTGCTGCAAAAAACAAGTTAGATGTCCTCTAATTGATGTTGCAAGTTTTACGTGGCTGAATTTACGGTTCTAGCAAGAACGACTTCTTACCTACGTTAAAGCCACAACGTGATTTGTCAACTTCTATTTACCCTTCATAAGGACCCTGTTCATCGAATCCGCTCCAACTAAAGTGGGAGAGACAGACACCCGCCAGCCACCTTATGCAACTAGTGCATGTTAGTCGGTGGAACCGGTCTCACGTAAGCGTACGTGTAAGGTTGGTCCGGGCCGCTTCATCCCACAATGCCGCTGAAGCAAGAAAAGACTAGTAGCGGCAAGAAAGTTGACAAATCTACGCCCACAACAAATTGTGGTCTACTCGCGCAAGAAGAACTACGCATAGACCTAGCTCATGATACCACTGTAGGGGAACGTTGTAGAAAACAAAAATTTTCCTACTCGTTTCACCAAGATCTCTAGGAGTTCATCTAGCAACGAGTCATCAGATGCATCTACATACCTTTGTAGATCGCGTGCGGAAGCGTTCAAAGAACGGTGATGATGTAGTCGAACACGACGTGATCCAAATCACCGATGACCAAGCGCCGAACGGACGGCACCTCCGCGTTCAACACACGTACGGGACGGGAGACGTCTCCTCCTTCTTGATCCAGCAAGGGGAAGGAGAGGTTGATGAAGATCCAGCAGCACGACGGCGTGGTGGTGGATGCAGGGCGTCACAGTAGCAGGGCTTCGCCTATACTACGAGAGAGAGACGTAACGGGGAGAGAGGGAGGCGCCAGGGGCTGGTGTATGAAGTCCCTCCTCTCCCCCACTATATATAGGGGTGCCAAGGGGGGGCGCCGGCCCTAGTAGATGGATCTACTAGGGGGGGCGGCGGCCAAGGGTGGGGGGCTTGCCCCCCAAGCAAGGGGGCCCCCCTTAGGGTTTCCCCCCCAACCCTAGGCGCATGGGCCCTTGGGGTGGCGCCCCAGCCCACTTTGGGCTGGGTTCCCTCCCACTTCAGCCCATGGCCCCCGGGATAGGTGGCCCCACCCGGTGGACCCCCGGGACCCTTCCGGTGGTCCCGGTACAATACCGGTGACCCCGAAACTTGTCCCGATGGCCGAAACAGCACTTCCTATATATAATTCTTTACCTCCGGACCATTCCGGAACTCCTCGTGACGTCCGGGATCTCATCCGGGACTCCGAACAACATTCGGGTTACTGCATATACATATCTTCACAACCCTAGCGTCACCGAACCTTAAGTGTGTAGACCCTACGGGTTCGGGAGACAAGCAGACATGACCGAGACTACTCTCCGGTCAATAACCAACAGCGGGATCTGGATACCCATGTTGGCTCCCACATGCTCCACGATGATCTCATCGGATGAACCACGATGTCGAGGATTCAATCAACCCCGTATACAATTCCCTTTCAATCGATATGTTACTTGCCCGAGATTCGATCGTCGGTATCCCAATACCTCGTTCAATCTCGTTACCGGCAAGTCACTTTACTCGTACCGTAATGCATGATCCCGTGACCAGACACTTGGTCACTTTGAGCTCATTATGATGATGCATTACCGAGTGGGCCCAGTGATACCTCTCCGTCATACGGAGTGACAAATCCCAGTCTTGATCCATGTCAACCCAACAGACACTTTCGGAGATACCCGTAGTCTACCTTTATAGTCACCTAGTTATGTTGTGACGTTTGGTATACCCAAAGCACTCCTACAGTACCCGGGAGTTACACGATCTCATGGTCTAAGGAAAAAGATACTTGACATTGGAAAAACTCTAGCAAACGACCTATACGACCTTGTGCTATGTTTAGGATTGGGTCTGGTCCATCACATGATTCTCCTAATGATGTGATCTCGTTATCAATGCCATCAAATGTCCATAGTTGGGAAACCATGACTATCTGTTGATCAACGAGCTAGTCAACTAGAGGCTTACTAGGGACATGTTGGTGTCTGTTATTCACACATGTATTACAATTTCCGGATAACACAATTATAGCATGAATAAAGACAATTATCATGAATAAGGAAATATAATAATAATGCTTTTATTATTTCCTCTAGGGCATATTTCCAACAATACCATGGACCTCGAGGACTATCACAAGGTTACTAATATCCTAAAGGAACTAGCAAACAATATCAACATGAAGTAAGTAGGGTGAAACTCAGGTTCAAGAACCCAACAATAGAATACCTACTACTAAATGGCATCACGGGTTGCTTTCGAGAATGATGGCCAGAATCATCACACTGGGAACACCAAACATGGTTAGATTACTAACTCTAAGATACCCTAGTGTCATAATAACAACTCCAACATATATGTCGAGGCAATAAAGTACCTCAACTCACCGATTAGTGTGGTTGAACTGGCCCAAAGGGACATCTGGAATGAAAAGAAGGAATTAGGAAATGCATCAGACTATTTAGAAACCTGGGATGACTCGGACAGCATAACGGCTGTAAGAGAGGCTACATTTCCCCATAAGAGAGGCTACCAAGGATAAACAACTAGGTTGTCGGATCCCACACATACCAAGCATTTCAATCATACACACAATATGCTCAATATGTGCAATACAACATGGCATCACAACAAGACTCTACGACTCAGAGTATTTTATCATTAGGCTCCGAGGAGCGAGATATTACAAACATGGGTCTCATGACCCAACAATCATAGCATACAACCAAAGCACATGCGGAAGCTTAACATGTCTGAGTACAGACATCTATAAATGAAAAAGGCTGAGACGCCTGACTATCTACAAGACCCTCCCAAGGGTACAAGATCATAGCTGAGGTAACAAGCTAACCGTCGAAGTCCACACGGAACTACTAGCGAGACTGACGTTTCTCTGAAAAACATAAAATAGGCAAACGTGTGTACAAATGTACCCATCAAGACTTACATCAGAACTATCTACATATGCCTCGGTATCAACAAAGGGGTGGTGGAGTTTAACTGCAGCAAGCCAGCTTTGACTCGGTGGCTATCCTGAACTATGACTGCAAGTAACTCTTTTGAGGTGGCGCACACGAGTCCACATATTCACCATACCAATACACCACTATGGATCCGCTCCCGTCTCCCTGCGAGAACGCCATCCATAGCACTCACACTTATCTTGCGCATTTTAGAGTATCCACTTTCACTTGTCTATGAACTATGCAAGGGGTCCAAGTTTCCATATCCGAGGAATCCGGCTATTCGAATAGATAATGATAACCCTGCAGGGGTGTACTTCTTCGCACACGCTCTCGCCACTTATCACCCTGTACACGTCATGTACCTCGGCAACCTTCAAGCGGAAGCCGGGCAAGAGAGTCGGCCATGACCTGACTAACCAACAAGTCTCTAGTCCAAGTTTATCGCCTATTCAGGTTCCATCCGCAAGGAGATCCGGCCGGGGTGTCGCTCACGGCCCCAAACGATGTGAGCAGGGTTCCCAAGCCCACCGTCCATGTGCCACTTGGTACACCATGCCAATGTGCCTAGTCTGTCCCAAGCCCACATGTACTGGGTGCCACTTGGTAGACTAGTAACACTACCTACAAACACCAGAAACTAGTTGCAACTCCTGGATAGAGATCGAGTTGATTAATAAGCCGAGAGGGGCCGAGTTACCAGAACCCAATGTGTGGTAGTAATGAGACAACCCACCATGTACTCCTACATGGCCTCTCACCGCTACCTTTACCAAATCGTGTTCACACACTCAGCTCACACACAGTAGGACATGTTCAACACCATTTCAATTCATCCCTGATGAATCAGACCTGGCTCAAGTCTAAGCAGTAGAAGGCATGACAAACAACATGAATGAGTAGGCACATCAGGGTCAAACAACTCCTACTCATGCTAGTAGGTTTCATCTATTTACTGTGGCCATGACAGGTCATGCAGAGGAAAGGGGTTCAGCTACCGCAGCATGTAACAGTTGAAAAGTTGTTATCCTAATGCAGTAAAAGAGAGCAGGAGAGAGAGAGTGGGATTTTATTGGAATGAACAAGGGGGTTTGCTTGCCTGGCACTTCTGAAGATAGTATAGCTCTTCATCGGTGTCATCGATCACGTCATCGGAAACATCGTCTACTGAGAGGGGGCAATTACCGGCAAACAAGGAAGAATACAATCAATGCAATGCAACAATATGATGCATGATCATGACATGGCAATATGCTGTGATTTGGGCTAATGCAACAGAAAGTCATTTTAATTGAAGTGGAATTCAAAACTACATCAACTTCCAACTCCAAACCTACTATGAAATTTGCCCTAATCATGTTTCATCCTAAACAGTGAGGTTAACTTGCTCAAACATCCATGGAAATGGTAGATATGGATTCCATGAATTTTCTGATAATTTTTCATGTATAAATTATTTGATTTGGAGTTACGGTTGAATTTCTATGATTTTCAGAAGTTAGGGGTATTTTCTGAAATTTATAAATTATTTCTGATTTATTTTAATTCCAGAAAACTTTACTGTGTTAGCACTGCGTCATCATGATGTCAGCAGGTCAACAGGGCACGGTCCAGGTCAAACCTGACGTGTGGGGTCCACATGTCATTGTAACAGGGCAAGAACAGAGGCTGACCTGTGGGTCTAGGTCAACGCTGACGTGGCATGGTCAACTGACAGGTGGGGCCAGGCGGTTTAATCTAAGCTAATCAGGGAATAAATCCCAGGGATAGTTAGGGCATGGGGCCTAGTAGTCAGTGAGAGAGGGGTTGGTTAGCGGAGTCATTAGTGGCTAATGATGGCACCACGTTGGCTTCGCCGGAGTTCCGCCGACGGCGACCAAAACATGGCGGAGGGCTTCAGGATTTCGCTACGGGGGTCAGTTTGGTGCGCGGGAAGCATCTACGGGGACCTAGCAGGGTGGCGCATCCAACGGTGGAGGCGGTCGGAGCTGGGGTGGCCTGCAGAGGCACCGGCGACGAGCGAGGCGGCGGCCGGAGCTCGGCTTCATGCAAGCGTGGCGCTAGAGCAGGAAGGCGAGCGTGTAGAGGGCTAGGTGGCCTCCTGGAGGCACCAGGAGCGCGATGCGATGCAAGGGCATGGGTGATTCGAGCTCAGGCCACGGAGGCAACAAAGCTGGCCTGCGGTGAGCTCCGGTCATGGAGGGAACGGCGCTACGGCACGCAAACGACAATGGAAGAAGGGCTAGAAGGGAGAGTGGCTCACGGCGCTTGCAACGGAAGGCTTGGCATGGTCGGGGCAGCTTTGGAGGTGGCGCATCGATGACAGCGATCTCTGGTGATCCGAGGGCGAAGACGACGACGTGAAGGAGACACAGAACTTCCGGCGAGGCGTGGCTCCGGGGGGGTGAACAGGAGAACAATGCGAAGCTCTTGGACATGGTGGCAGGGTGAGGCAATGACGGTGGCTGCGTCGGTGGCGGCACTGTCCTATGACGCGCTCGGGGAAGAGAGCGGAGAGGGAGAGGGGTCCTGGGAGAGAGGGGGTCAGCACGGGCCTCGTCCACGTCTCCTGGGCGCGGGGTTGGGAGGAAAGGGGGCGTGGACATGGCCGAAGCAGGAAGGTGGCCGCGGTGTGCGGCACGCAGCGAGCACGCGCCCTCCTACCCACTGGCAGGAGGTGGGAGACAATTGGCAGATGGGCCTGGTGGGCTGCTACAGAGCCAGGCCAGGTAAGCCTAGGTAAGCCTTTCTGTCTCTTTCTGTTCTGTTTTTCTATTATTTATTATTGCCACTATTTTGCAAATCAAATGAATCAAACAATGCAAATATTCTCTGACCTTACCATTTTTTATGTTTGCTTATGGACCTTTCCAAAAGCACACAAAATATATCAGGAGGCATTTGAGATTATATTCCATATATTAAGAATATAAACCCAAATTCAATACATTAGTGATTTAAATTCAGTGCCCAAAAATATTCCACAAATGTTTACTATTTTTGGTTGTCTCAAGCCTTGCCAAAAATTATCCAAACATTGATGGAAGCATTTTGGGTCAATGATGCAATTTTAAAGGTTCTTGCCCTTCTTTTAAATTGATTTCCTGAGGCTTTCACTTTCCTCATTTCAATGTTTCTTGAAATTAACAGGATGCATGATGCTCACTGATGCAACTATCTGCAAACAATTCCTAGGGCTGTGACAACATGGTGGGCGGGGTGGGGGCTTGCCGATAGTCGGTTTGCTCAACTGCGGTCCCACTTGTAAGTGAAAATGCAACACCGCAGTCATTCCCGCTTGAGCTGCATGCCGGACCAACTGTGTGGGGGTGCGACGCGAACACGGCAGGCTTTTCCTTTTGAACTCGTAACTTGTAAAATTTGGTTCGCTCCATGGCGCGACCGATAGATAGAAAATAATGATTTTGCCTAGAGTAATGAGAAGTTTGCTTCTGGCGCCGTTCATGCATGGAGTACGTATGAAAATTATGAAGTTGATGCGAGGTAAGATAATTACTGTTAGTAATCGTATACTACTACATCGATTTGACGGAAGTATAAAAATACATACGGATCCATCAACGTTCAATGACATCCTCACGCCCTAGTGCGCCGGGTCACCAACCGACATGTGAGGAGCAGCGGCGTTGCGGCGAGCTCAACGTGCTTCTGAACAGTGCCGTCCAAGGTTGCCCTGCGCTCCAAGAAGGCCAGCGTCCTATCGTCCTCCTCTTGCATGTAGTAGTCCTTGTGGACGATTTGCGCGTAGACGTGGGTGATTATGTCGATGGTGTCTTGCTGCGCCAGGCGCTGCGCGGCGAGCGCGACCTCGAGGTGGACATTCTCTGGCGCGACGGCGGGCAGTCGCAGGGCCACCAGTGCGTCGAAGAGGTTGTTACCATAGTGGCCGTTGAGGGTGGCGGGCATCGCAGAGCCTGGGCGCGTCGGCTGGAGGCTTACGTCAAAGTCGTCCGCAAGCTTCTTGACGACGGTGAACTTGTCGAGGAAACCGACGAGGACCTCGTCGAACAAGGAGACGAAGCTGTCGTCCAAGCGGCCCCTCGCCCTGGCGGCCTCAAGCAATACTACCTGCCGGGCCGCAGGCCGGCGTCGTGGACCATCTGGCACAGCCGGCTGATGCTCGCAGCTCATCGCCTCCATGGGTCTAGCGTAGCTTCTAGTCAACTGATCTTGCGATTCGAGTGATCACTCGCCCTTGGTTAGCGTGCGTAGGTGCGTAGGATTTCGTACTACTCCTCGGCCCTCTACTACACCTGCCTTTGGCTGTATGATAGGTGGGCCAGCCACCCCCTGGGGCCACGTGTCATTCACCTCCTGACCCGTCTCTCACACGCACCCTGCTAGTGTATATACTCCCTCCTTTCCGGTTTATAGGGCTTATCTCAAAATTTTAGTTTTTCCATTTCATAAGGCTCAATTTGGTTGTTTTCCATCACATGTTCAGATTCCAAGGTGCATTAAATCATTGCATGCAAGTACTAAGAGAAAATTGACCAATGCATGTAATTTATGCATGCATGCATTGCAATTAATGCATTGGTAACATACTTTTTTGAGGAAAACAAGAGCATTAATTGGGTGCTTTTGCAAACTACAAAAAGTATTCCACCACTCACCATCTACCTTGGTTGGTGAGAATTTTGAATTGAGCCTTATAAACCGGAAAGGAGGGAGTATAGTGGTTTTCTTTTTCTCTCCATATCAACCATTTTATATTGCGTACGTGTCATTCAAGAGTGAAATGATGGTTGCTTCTTCCGACTAACTTACTGTGTGATTTGACTGCTCCTTAGTGGCCCCTACACGTACTCCCCCTACGTGTATGCAACAGTCACACGTACACATGGACGCAAAAACACGCGCGACGCCCTAATGCATGCATGTCCGAGCACACGACGGAACACACACGGTGACGCTCAAGTGCTCAACCTACACGTGCATGCACACACATACTCAGTCAGGTATCC
>NC_053022.1:290917738-290934907 GCF_003073215.2 Triticum urartu
TGTGCTGTAGTCTCCTTTGTGTACCCAAATTATGCAATGATGTGGATGACTACTGTAACCAGTGAAATTCGAAGCAAAATTTTAATTGTTCAAACTCATCACACACGGGTTAAGCTATATGAATTGTTTGTGATGTTCACATATCGTACAATGCTGAATAAGGGACCGTGTGTGATGACAGTTTGCGCAATAGTTTTTTCACTGAACTGATTCAAAATTTTTGGCTTCCGTGGAAATATCTACCTCCCCGCCCCCTCCTCTTACCAAAAGCCACATTTTCCCTATTTCTGCCTTCCTTTCCAAGTTGAAACCTTCACTCCTTGCTTGCAGTGCCACCTCCTCGCCGGCCACCCTCCTTCACGCTGCTTGGCCTCGTCTATCTAGGCAGGTAATCCACACCCGACCCCCATCCTCCTCCTCCTTCCACATCCAACATGCCCCAACCGCCGGCGTGACACCTTCCACCCAAATCACCAACCCCTCCACCAAATAAGTGCTGCCCTAAGCCACGGTGCACGCAGTATATCCAGGAGCTCAAGGAGCATTTGGCAGTGGAGAAGCAAGTCGCGGCTGCACGCGCGAATGAGGTTGCGATGGCTGCCATTCGTGCCGACCCCCAGATCTTGGAGGAGCACCTCGCCGTCGAGGCCACCATCGACGCCTCGTGCGCCGATGCCACGACGCGATTGGCTGCTTTAAAAGACAGTTCGTGGCGTTTTCTCAAGGCCACCATTGGTGCCTTTGACGAAGACTACGGGGTGTTTTCTCAGTGTGCACGTGCTTACCTCAACTCGAGAGCCAACAGGTTGTTGCCCAGAGCGGCTCAGGCAACTCACCACTACGACGAGGGCACCCACGATGTGGAGGCCTCGCCCTCTTCCATGTCCAAGGAGCCAATCATCATTGATGTCTCCGACGATGAGGGGTAGCTTTTCTTATTAGCTCACTATAAGGACCCATGTTTAGTTTGCTAGCTACTGCTTTTCCTTAACAAATTCTAGTGAATTGTGCTATCTACTTTTACCATGCAATATGTTTATCTAGTGTATATGTTCTATATGTCGTGCAATGTGGTGCTCACTTATTAACTGTTTGGTAATTTGTTGTCAGGTTTAGTTAACTGTTTGGTTCAATTCTGCAAATGTGATGTTCAATTCTTCAGGGTGCAATTTTGTATTGTCTTCCATGTGAGAAATAAATCAAATTTATCTTTACAAAATACATGAGAAACAAATACAATTGCTATATTTCCAAGTTGTCAAGCATGCTTGGTTTTGTTAACTGTCTAATCTTCTAGTATGTTATACATTGTGCAATGTGGTGCTCAGTTAACGTTTGGTTCATTTGTTGTGGTGTTTAGTTAACTGCTTCGTTCAATTCTGCAATGTGATGTTCAATTGTTGTGGGTGCATTATGTTATTGTATACCATGTGAAATACATGAGAAACAAATACATTTGCTATATTTCCAAGTTGTTAAGCATGCTTGGTTTGGTTAACTGTCTGATCTTCTATTAGGAGTATGTTATATTGTGCAATGTGGCGCTCAGTTAATGTTTGGTTCATTTGTTATGGTGTTTAGTTAACTGCTTAGTTCAATTCTACAATGCGATGTCCAATTGATGTGGGTAGAATTTTGTATTGTTGTGCATGTGAGGAATAAATCGAATTTGACTGCACTTAATACATGAGAAAAATATACAATTTCTATATTTCCTAGTTCTTAATCATGCTTGGTTTGGATAAATGGGTTTTCCATGTGGCTTGAATTAATCTGATGAATCTGCAATGTGCTTATTTTTTATCAACATATTTTACTAATAGCATGTGAACCCTCACTTAACCTGATCACTAAGTACCTTATATGTGTTGCAGGGAAAGAATGGGAATCACTGAGGTTTACAATCGAGATTTGCACATGCATGGTACTTTGTCTAATAGCACATTATTGTGCAATTGTAGGAACCATTCTAATATTTAGGTTTTTAACAATTTGGTCTTGCACATGTAGGTCCTACTGTCAAAGGTTTTGACCCACTTTTCGACCATTTTTGCATATGGGGAAATGAGTTATCCATGAATATCAGTCAAGTCAAGAAACTCAGGAAGATTGTGAGGATAAAGAAATTAGCGATAAAAAATAACAAGATCTTTGTCTGCACAATGAAGAAGACATCAGTTCACTATAGGATGGTACTAACTATTATACCTTGCCTTCTTTATTCCTTTGCCCCATGTGGTATCATTTATGCACATCCTTGTTTTCAGGCCTTTCCAAAGTAGTTCACTGATGATTACCTCTCAAACCACCTCTATGGCCAGGAGGCGAGGAAGGTTTTCATACAACACCCACAGTTTAATATTGAAGCGTTCCTGAAGAGGAAGAAGGATGGACAGCCAATCGTCCACAGGCACTGTCCTAAAGTTGCAAATACCTTCAAGATCAATGAAGGCTCAATATTCGCCTTCCGCTTCAACAGTTTTCCAGATGAGATGCATCTATTAATGTACCGTCTATGATGCTAATTTCGAAAGGTTCTAGATGTTGCATGTGAAACTTGGTGCTGGTGAAGTTGTGTAATGGGGTAGCTGAGTGCTAAAGCTATATGACGTTGTACTCTGATGTATTTAAATTATGAAATCCTACTTCCTTAATATGGAAATGAAATATATTGTGTGCTTAATGTGAAATGTCAATTATATTAATAAATGGATTACTAATAATAGGGCAACTTGCCTGCTAATAGGGATTTCTGTTGTAAAATGTTATTGAGAAAACACCATGGGCGATGACCTCAGGCAACGCACACGGTTTCTACGAATAAACCATGTGGTATCAATGAACAATCACACACGACATCCTCTTGAAAATTGTTTGCTTTAGGCCACCTTGTACAAATACTTATGATGTCTACTACACAAATTTGTTCTTGTAGACTCGTGTTGGGCCTCCAAGCACAGAGTTTTGTAGGAAAGTATCAATTTTCCCTCAAGTGGATGGCCTAAGGTTTATCAATCCGTGGGAGGTGTAGGATGAAGATGGTCTCTCTCAAACAACCCTGCAACCAAATACAAGAAATCTCTTATGTCCCCAACACACCCAATACAATGGCAAATTGTATAGGTGCACTAGCTCGGCGAAGAGATGGTGATAAAAGTGTAATATTGATGGTAGAAATATATTTTTATAACCTAAATAAATAAAACAACAAGGTAGCAAATAGTAAACGAGCACAAAAACGGTATTGCAATGCTTGAAAATGAGGCCTAGGGTCCGTACTTTCGCTAGTGTAATCTCTCAACAATGCTAATATAATTGGATCATATAACCGTCCCTCAAAGTGAAACAAAGAATCACTCCAAAGTTTCTATCTAGCAGAGAACATAAGACATAATTGTTTGTAGGGTACGAAACCACCTCAAAGGTCTTCTTTCCGATCAATCTATCCTAGAGTTCTTTCTAAAATAACACCAAGCTATTCTTTCTGATCGATCTAACCAAGAGTTCTTACTAGAATAACACCAAAGCAAATTCAGATTCATAATACACAATCTAACATAAAGAACCTCAAAGAGTGCCCCAAGATTTCTACCGGAGAAACAAAGATAAGAACGTGCATCAACCCCTATGCATAGATTACCCCAATGTCACCTCGGGAATCCGCGAGTTGAGTGCCAAAACATATATCAAGTGAATCAATACGATACTGAAGGAAATGTGCCCTAGAGGCAATAATAAAGTTGTTATTTATATTTCCTTACATCATGATAAATGTTTATTATTCATGCTAGAATTGTATTAACTGGAAACTTAGTACATGTGTGAATACATGGACAAACAGAGTGTCACTAGTATGCCTCTACTTGACTAGCTCGTTAATCAAAGATGGTTAAGTTTCCTAGCCATGGACAAAGAGTTGTCATTTGATGAACGAGATCACATCATTAGAGAATGATGTGATTGACTTGACCCATCCGTTAGCTTAGCACTTTGATCGTTTAGTTTACTGCTATTGCTTTCTCCATAACTTATACATGTTCCTATGACTATGAGATTATGCAACTCCCGAATACCGGAGGAACACTTAGTGTGCTATCAAACGTCACAACGTAACTGGGTGACTATAAAGATGCTCTACAGGTGTCTCCGATGGTGTTTGTTGAGTTGGCATAGATCAAGATTAGGATTTGTCACTCCGTGTATCGGAGAGGTATCTCTAGGCCCTCTCGGTAATGCACATCACTATAAGCCTTGCGAGCAATGTGACTAATGAGTTAGTTACGAGATGTTGCATTACAGAATGAGTAAAGAGACTTGCCGGCAACGAGATTGAACTAGGTATTGAGATACCGACGATCGAATCTCGGGCATGTAACATACCGATGATACAGGGAACAACATATGTTGTTATGCGGTTTGACCGTTAAAGATCTTCATAGAATATGTAGGAACCAATATGAGCATCCAGGTTCCGCTATTGGTTATTGACCGGAGACGAGTCTCGGTCATGTCTACATGGTTCTCGAACCCGTAGGTTCCGCACACTTAATGTTCGGTGACGATCGATATTATGAGTTTATGTGTTTTGATGTACCGAAGGTAGTTCGGAGTCCCGGATATGATCACGGACATGACGAGGAGTCTTGGAATGGTAGAGACATAAATATCGATATATTGGAAGCCTATGTTTGGACATTGGAATGGTTCTGGATGAGTTCGGGCATTTTCCGGAGTACCGGGAGTTTACCGGAACCCCCGGGGAGTGTATGGGCCTTATTGGGCCTTAGTGAAATAGAGGAGAGGAATGCAAGGTGGAGGGCGCCCCCCCTAGCCCAATACAAATTTGGTGGGGGTCGGCCCCCCTTCCTTCCTTCTCTCTTCCCCTTCCTTCTGTCCTACTCCTAATAGGGAAAGGGGTAATCCTACTCCCTGTGGGAGTAGGACTCCCCCTAGGGCGCGCCATAGGAGGGCCGGCCCTCCCCTCCTCCACTCCTTTATATACGGGGGAGGGGGCACCCCATAGACACACAAGTTGATTTCTTAGCCATGTGCGGTGCCCCCCTCCACAGATTTCCACCTCGGTCATATCGTTGTAGAGCTTAGGCGAAGCCCTGCGTGTAACTTCATCATCACCGTCATCACGCCGTCGTTGATGAAGCTCTCCCTCGACACTCAGCTGGATCTAGAGTTCGTGGGACGTCACCGAGTGTGCAGATCAGTGTGCAGATTGCGGAGGTGCCATACCTTCGGTGCTAGGATCGGTCCGATCGTGAAGACGTACGACTACATCAACCGCGTTGTCATAACGCTTCCGCTTACGGTCTACGAGGGTACATGGACAGCACTCTCCCCTCTTGTTGCTATGCATCACCTAGATGGATCTTGCATGTGCGTAGAAGAACATCTTGAAATTACTACGTTCCCCAACAGTGGCATCCGAGCCAAGTCTATGCGTAGATGTTATATGCACGAGTATAACACAAAGGAGTTGTGGGCGTGGGTATATACACATTGCTTGCCGTCACTAGTTGATTCTTGATTCAGCAGTATTGTTGGATGAAGCGGCTCAGACTGACATTACGCGTACGCTTATGCGAGACTGGTTCTACCGACATGCTTCGCACACAGGTGGCTAGTTGGTGTTTGTTTCTCCATCTTTAGTTGAATCGGTTTCAATGAACAGGGTTCTTTCTGAAGATCAAAAAGCAATCACTATACCGCGTTGTGGTTTTTGATGCGTAGGTAAGAATGGTTCTTGCTCAGCCCGTAGCAGCCACATAAAACTTGCAACAACAAAGTAGAGGACGTCTAACTTGTTTTTGTAGGGCTTGTTGTGATGTGATATGGTCAAGACATGATGCTAAATTTTATTGTATGAGATGATCATGTTTTGTAACAGAGTTATCGGCAACTGGAAGGAGCCATATGGTTGTCGCTTTATTGTATGAAATGCAATCGCCATGTAATTGCTTTACTTTATCACTAAGCGGTAGCGATAGTCGTAGAAGAAATAGTTGGCAAGACGACAACGATGCTTCGATGGAGATCAAGGTGTCAAGCTGGTGACGATGGTGATCATGATGGTGCTTTGGAGATGGAGATCAAAGGCACAAGATAATGATGGCCATATCATATCACTCATATTGATTGCATGTTATGTTTATCCTTTATGCAGCTTATTTTGCTTAGTTCAGCGGTAGCATTGTAAGATGATCTCTCACTAAATTTCAAGGTATAAGTGTTCTCCCTGAGTATGCACCGTTGCTATAGTTCTTCATGCCGAGACACCACGTGATGATCGGGTGTGATAAGCTCTAAGTTCACATACAACGGGTGCAAGCCAGTTTTGCACACGCAGAATACTCGGGTTAAACTTGACGAGCCTAGCATATGCAGATATGGCCTTGGAACAATGAGACCGAAAGGTCAAGCGTGAATCATATAGTAGATATGATCAACATAGTGATTGTCACCTGATGCGGAGCATCCTAAGGTCATCCCCATGGACCTACCATCGTCTCACCAAGTGCCTAGCGGACCCATGACACGAGCACGTGCAAGAGCTCTTGAAAACGAGGTGACATCTCTCCTCTCACATTTCCACTTCGATGCACATGAGACATGGCTACTACCTCTTATGGACACATTGTGCATCCTCAGGTATCATGGAGAAGCCAAGGAGCAAGGAGAATAAGAAGAAGAGGAAGATGGATGTGAAGATGGAGAAGAAGAAGAGCTACGGAAGAAATCCCAGCCACCGGACGACCGGTTAGGAACGGACGTCCGGAGCCTGAAACAACAGCCGAGCCCCAGCGAGCGGACGTCCGTCCCGGACCGGACGACCGGTGCCCCTGCGGCCGAGCCAAACGAGTGGAGACCGGCGCCAATGGACGTCTGGCGACCGGACAACCGGCAGCCACCGGAAATCCGCTACACCAGCATCCGAGCCAGAATGAGAGGATGATCGGCAGCCACTGGACGTCCGGCCGCCCCTGAGACACCGGACGACTGGTCCCCAGCGGACGTCCGGTACCTGGCTGTGTCCAGTTGTGGGATGAGGCCCATGTACCCCTTCACTTTGCCCCCCATTTGCACTAAGACTATAAATAGACCTCTCCCACCTCCTAGTTAGGGTCAGCAAATGATTAGCTGGTATTTCGTGTGAGAGCTTTGCTCATCCACTTGGTTATCTTCTCCTCGGAGATTGCGCCTCCTACAGAGAAGATCCGCCAAGTGGATTCAAGACCCCTTTATAGGAAGAACCTCAAGACCTCCTCACGGAGAAGATCAGCTACCTTTGTATCGTCCGTTGTTGACTTTGGATCTTGTATCTCCTATCGTGTTTCGAGGATCTAGCACTTGTGTGATCATTCTCGTTGGTTTGAGTGTCTCTCTTGTGTTTCCCCCGTGTTTACCCTTGTTTCCCTCCTCGTGTTCTTCGTGTTCATCATGGGATCCGCTCCTTTCGTGAAAGATCGGCCGGTTAGGGTTCCTACCCTACATCATCTTGGTATCAAGAGCCTCATTGATCACGATTTCGGAGCGCTCCCGCTGTGTTGCTAGCCTAGTTCTTGTTGTTTTTGTCCCTAATTCGAAAATTCCCCACGAAAATAGCCCCAATTTTTTTTTGTGATTTGTAGGTGTGTTGAAATTTTGTTGGATTTGATACGTGGATTTGCTTTGTTTTGAGTGGATCTAGCTTTCCCCCCTTTCCCCACCTTTTCCATCCACAAATCCGCCCGGATAGGACAAATTTCGACCTCTCCATCACGAACACGTGCAGTTCATCCCGTGCCCGAGATTCGCCCAGGCACCGGACGTCCGACCGCCAGCAGACATCCGACGACCGGACAACCGGCCCAGACCAGACATTAGACCAACACTGACGAAACTGATTTTTTTTCCAGTTTAGTCACCACCACCGCCACACATTTCCGCATACGCACTCCTACCACCTATACACCATCACCACTTCCGCATACCACCACCATTGCTTACCCGTTTCATACTCCGACACGTGTTGCCACTTCAAGCTTTGAGAATTTGAGTTGTGGTTCCGTATCCTTTTGTGTTTCAGCTATCTAGGTACGGTTTGACCTCAACATCACCGCCGCTCATCTTCGCCACGGACGCGTCATCAACAACGACCACCTCGACTACATCTTGGTATTCATGCCACCATTTTGACACCATACCGTAAGCAAGAACGGTAACCTCACCTTGGTATTGGACATATCACTCTTGCCATTACATTGATAGCCATCATAGCCTTACTCCTTTGCGTTGCTTACCCATCGAGACTAGCCATTGAGTATTGCCGGCAAGAAGACTTGTGCACATTAGTGCTCATACTTCCCATAGCATACATACATCATTGTTGCATATCTTGGTATCATCTCTTGTTGAAAGTGCAACTATCCCTAGGTGGTTTTGGTAATTCATAACAACATATAGCTCATTGAGCTAATGCTATTCCAAGATGATTATTTCAGGAAAGCTCAATGATTGGCATGGCATGGATGTGAAAGTGGAACCCTCAAAATGCTAAGGACAAAGGATTGGCTCAAGCTCAAAAGCTCAAGACTCTTCATTTTACATTTTAGTGATCCAAGATCACATTGAGTCTTTAGGAAAAGCCAATACTATCAAGGAGGGATGAGGTGTTGCTTAATGAGCCTCTTGCTTCATGTGCTTAGTGATATGCTCCAAAACCCTCAACTACTTTCCCATATCCACATATGACCAAAACCCTAAGCCAAACTCGGTCCTACCGATTCTTCCTATCCGGCGCCACCGAGTTTCATTTGTCATAAGCCACTGCCAAACCCTAGCAAATCGGTTCTACCGATAGGGATCTCGGTCTCACCGAGATGGGGTTGCAAACTCTCTGTTTCCCTTTCGTAACTTTTCGGTCTTACCGAAAGAGCGAATCGGTCCCACCGAGATTGCAATGTAAATTCAGTGTTTCCCCTTTGTAACTTTTCGGTCTCACCGAGTTCCACTCGGTCTCACCGAAAGAGCAAATCGGTCCCACCGAGTTTGCCTGACCAACTCTCTGGTTAGCTAATTACCAAATTCGGTCTCACCGAGTTTGTGTAATCGGTCTCACCGAGATTACGTTATGCCCAAACCCTAACCATATCGGTCCTACCGAGTTGCATGTCAGTCCCACCGAAATTCCTAACGGTCACTAGGTTTGCTATTTCGGCCAGACCGAGTTTTCTGATTCGGTCCCACCGTGATTGGTAAATTGTGTGTAACGGTTGGATTTTGTGTGGAGGCTATATATACCCCTCCACCTCCTCTTCATTCGTGGAGAGAGCCATCAGAACACATACACAATTCCAACTCATATGTTCTGAGAGGGAACCACCTACTCATGTGTTGAGACCAAGACATTCCATTCCTACCATATGAATCTTGATCTCTAGCCTTCCCAAGTTGCTTTCCACTCAAATCTTCTTTCCACCAAATCCAAATCCTATGAGAGAGAGTTGAGTGTTGGGGAGACTATCATTTGAAGCACAAGAGCAAGGAGTTCATTACCTACACACCATTTGTTACTTCTTGGAGAGTGGTGTCTCCTAGATTGGCTAGGTGTCACTTGGGAGCCTCCGACAAGATTGTGGAGTTGAACCAAGGAGTTTGTAAGGGCAAGGAGATCGCCTACTTCGTGAAGATCTACCGCTAGTGAGGCAAGTCCTGTGTGGGCGATGGCCATGGTGGGATAGACAAGGTTGCTTCTTCGTGGACCCTTTGTGGGTGGTTGCTTCTTCGTGGACCCTTCGTGGGTGGAGCCCTGTGTGGACTCGCGCAACCGTTGCCCTTGGGTGGAGCCCTGTGTGGACTCGCGCGTGGACCCTTCGTGGGTGGAGCCCTGTGTGGACTCGCGCAACCGTTACCCTTGGGTGGAGCCCTGTGTGGACTCGCGCAACCGTTACCCTTCGTGGGTTGAAGTCTCCATCAACGTGGATGTAGGATAGCACCACCTATCCGAACCACGGGAAAAACATCCGTGTCTCCAATTGCGTTTGAATTCTCCAAACCCTTCCCTTTACATTCTTGCAAGTTGCATGCTTTACTTTCCGCTGCCAATATACTCTTTGCATGCTTGCTTGAATTGTGTGATGATTGCTTGACTTGTCCTACAATAGCTAAAATCTGCCAAGAACTAAAATTGGGAAAAGGTTAGTTTTTATTTGGTCAAGTAGTCTAATCACCCCCCCCCCTCTAGACATACTTGCGATCCTACACTTGTGTCACAAGGTTGTCATCGCATACACACATGCTATCTTGGTTCGTCAAGCATTGCATGAGAAAAGAGCTCAAACATAAAAGAGCCAAACAAGCTTTTAAGCAAAAGGGAAAGATAATCAAAGAGCTTTTAAGCAAGAACCATAGCATCATACAATGTTAAGATTGTCATACTCGATCATTTTGGATCATATCATAGAAACACCTTGCATAGAGCATACTTGGGATAGAAGCCGTTGCATTTTTGCTTAGTAGGTTGTGCACAAGTCTTTGTATCAGCCTATTGTGCAATCGTGCTAGCGTCTCTCTAGTGTTGTGCAACAAGAGCATTTTTGTGGATTCCACATTTTGGCTCATCCTTGGTTGCCCAACCTCACTTATCTCTTTGCGTGTGTGTTTCCGTGTACATTATATTGCTTGGTCTACTTGTTACATTGCAATCTTGCGAATTGATACGTCTCCAACGTATCTATAATTTTTGATTGCTCCATGCTATATTATCTACTTTTTTGGACATTATTGGGATTTATTATACCCTTTTATATTATTTTTGGGACTAACCTATTAACCGGAGGCCCAGCCCAGAATTGCTGTTTTTTTGCCTATTTTAGGGTTTTGAAGAAAAGGAATATCAAACAGAGTCCAAACGGAATGAAACCTTCGGGAACATGATTTTCACACCAAACATGATCCAGGGGACTTGGAACCTACGTCAAGAAACAAAGGAGGAGGCCACGAGGTAGGTGGGCGCGCCTACCCCCCCAGGCGCGCCCTCCACCCTCGTGGGCCCCCTGTTGCTCCAGCGACGTACTCCATCCTCCTATAAATACCTACGTACCCCCAAACGATCAGATACGGAGCCAAAACCCTAATTCCACCGCCGCAACTTTCTGTATCCACGAGATCCCATCTTGAGGCCTGTTCTGGAGCTCTGCCGGAGGGGGTATCCATCACGGAGGGCTTCTACATCATCACCATAGCCCCTCCGATGAAGTGTGAGTAGTTCACCTCAGACCTACGGGTCCATAGTTATTAGCTAGATGGCTTCTTCTCTCTTTTTGGATCTCAATACAATGTTCTCCCCCTCTCTTGTGGAGATCTATTTGATGTAATCTTGTTTTTGCGGTGTGTTTGTTGAGACCGATGAATTGTGGGTTTATGATCAAGTCTATCTATGAACAATATTTGATTCTTCTCTGAATTCTTTTATGTATGATTTTTTATCTTTGCAAGTCTCTTCGAATTATTAGTCTGGTTTGGCCGTGTAGGGATTGACAACCCCTTATCACGTTGGTTGCGAGGATTTATTTGTTTTGTGCAGGTACGAGGGACTCGCGCGTAGCCTCCTACTGGATTGATACCTTAGTTCTCAAAAACTGAGGGAAATACTTACGCTACTTTACTACATCATCCCTTCCTCTTCGGGGAAAACCAACGCAGTGCTCAAGAGGTAGCAAGAAGGATTTCTGGCGCCGTTGCCGGGAATTCTACGCAAAAGTCAATATACCAAGTACCCATCACAATCCCTATCTCCTACATTACATTATTTGCCATTTGCCTCTCGTTTTCCTCTCCCCCACTTCACCTTTGCCGTTTTATTCGCCCTCTCTGTCTCTATCCTCCCTCTCTTTCCTGTTTGCCTCTTTTTGCCCGCTTCCTTTTTGTTTGCTTGTGTGTTGGATTGCTTGCTTGTCACGATGGCTCAAGATAACACTAAATTGTGTGACTTTACAAATACCAACAACAATAATTTTATTAGCACTCCGATTGCTCCTCTTACCGATGCTGAATCTTGTGAAATTAATGTTGCCTTGCTGAATCTTGTCATGAAAGATCCGTTTTCTGGCCTTCCTAGTGAAGATGCCGCTAGCCATCTAAATAGCTTCATTGATTTGTGTGATATGCAAAATAAGAAAGATGTGGATAACGATATTGTTAAATTGAAGCTAATTTCTTTTTCTCTTAGAGATCGTGCTAAAGCTTGGTTCTCGTCTTTGCCTAAAAACAGTATTGATTCATGGAATAAGTGCAAAGATGCTTTTATCTCTAAGTATTTTCCTCCCGCTAAGATCATCTCCCTTAGAAATGATATTATGAATTTTAAGCAACTTGATCATGAACATGTTGCACAAGCTTGGGAGAGGATGAAATTAATGATACGTAATTGCCCTACTCATGGTTTGATTTTGTGGATGATTATAAAAAAAAATTATGCCGGATTGAATTTTGCTTCTAGAAATCTTTTAGATTTGGCCGCGGGAGGCACTTTTATGGAAATCACTTTAGGAGAAGCTACTAAACTCCTAGATAATATTATGGTTAAGTATTCTCAATGGCATACTGAAAGATCTACTAATAAAAAGGTGCATGCGATAGAAATTAATGTTTTGAGTGGAAAGATGGACGAACTTATGAAATTATTTGCTAGTAAAAGTGTTTCTTATGATCCTAATGGTATGCCCTTGTCTAATTTGATTGAGAATAATAATGAATCTATGGATGTGAATTTTGTTGGTAGGAATAATTTTGGTAACAACGCATATAGAGGAAATTTTAATCCTAGGCCTTATCCTAGTAATCCCTCTAATAATTATGGTAATTCCTAGAACAATTCTTATGGAAATTATAATAAGATGCCCTCTGATTTTGAATCTAATATTAAATAATTTATTACTTCGCAAAAGAATTTCAATGCTTTGATTGAAGAAAAATTTCTTAAGATTGATGAGTTGGCTAGGAACGTTGATAGAATTTCGCTTGATGTTGATTCTTTGAAACTTAGATCTATTCCACCTAAGCATGATATCAATGAGTCTCTCAAAGCCATGAGAATTTCCATTGATGAGTGCAAAGAAAGAACCGCTAGGATGCGTGCTAAGAAAGATGCCTTTATAAGAGCGTGTTCTTCTAGTTCCTATGAAAATAAAGATGAAGATCTAAAAGTTATTGATGTGTCCCCTATTAAATCTTTGTTTTGAAATATGAATCTTAATAATGATGGTACTGAATATGATCCACCTTTACCTAGAAGGCGTTCCAAGAATTCAGAGTTTTTAGATCTTGATGCTAAAATTGATGAAAGTGGAATCGAAGAAATTAAAACCCTAGATGTTGCTAAACCCACTATTTTGGATTTCAAGGAATTTAATTATGAAAATTGCTCTTTGATTGATTGTATTTCCTTGTTGCAATCCGTGCTAAATTCTCCTCACACTTATAGTCAAAATAAAGCGTTCACTAAACATATCGTTGATGCCTTGATGCAATCTTATGAAGAAAAACTTGAATTGGAAGTTTCTATCCCTAGAAAACTTTATGATGAGTGGGAACCAAGTATTAAAATTAAGATTAAAGATCATGAGTTCTATGCTTTATGTGATTCGGGTGCTAGTGTTTCCACGATTCCAAAGACTTTGTGCGATTTGTTAGGTTTCCGTGATTTTGATGATTGCTCTCTAAACTTGCACCTTGCGGATTCCACTATTAAGAAACCTATGGGAAGAATTAATGATGTTCTTATTGTTGTAAATATGAATTATGTGCCCATAGATTTTATTGTTCTTGACATAGATTGCAATCCTTCATGTCCTATTATTCTTGGTAGACCTTTCCTTAGAATGATTGGTGCATTATTGATATGAAGGAAGGAAATATTCGATTCTAATTTCCATTAAGGAAAGGCATGGAACACTTTCCTAGAAAGAAAATTAAATTACCTTATGAATCTATTATGAGAGCCACTTATGGATTGCCAACCAAAGATGGCAATACTTAGATCTATCCTTGCTTTTTATGCCTAGCTAGGGGCGTTAAACGATAGCGCTTGTTGGGAGGCAACCCAATCTTATTTTTATTCCTTGCTTTTTGCTCCTGTTTAGTAATAAATAATTTATCTAGCCTCTGTTTAGGTTGTGTTTTTTATGTTTTATTTGTGTTTGTGCCAAGTAGAACCGTTGGGAAGACTTGGGGAAAGTCTTGATATCTTGCTGTAAAAATACTGAAACTTTAGCGCTCACGAGAACTACTGCCATTTTTATTTGGAAGGTGATATTTAGTTAATTCTTTTTTCATATGATTAATAGATAAATTCCTCACGTCCAGAAATTTATTTTGGAATTTTTGGGGTTCCAGATCTTGCGCTAGCTACAGATTACTACAGACTGTTCTGTTTTTTGACAGATTCTGTTTTTCGTGTGTTTTTTGCTTATTTTGATGAATCTATGGCTAGTAAAATAGTTTATAAACCATAGAGAATTTGGAATAAAGTAGGTTTAACACCAATATAAATAAATAATCAGTTCATTACAGTACCTTTAAGTGGTCTTTTTTTTTCTTTCGTAATAGAGCTCACGAGATTTTCTACTTTAAGTTTTGTATTGTGAAGTTTTCAAGTTTTGGGTAAAGATTTGATGGATTATGGAACAAGGAGTGGCAAGAGCCTAAGCTTGGGGTTGCCCATGGCACCCCAAGATAATCTAAGGACACCTAAAAGCCAAAGCTTGGGGATGCCCCGGAAGGCATCCCCTCTTTTCGTCTACTTCTATCGATAACTTTACTTGGAGCTATATTTTTATTCACCACATGATATGTGTTTTCCTTGGAGCGTCTTGTATGATTTGAGTCTTTTATTTTTAGTTTACCACAATTATCCTTTCTGTACACACCTTTTGAGAGAGCAATAAATGATTTGGAATTTGTTAGAATACTCTGTGCTTCGCTTATATCATTTGAGTTATATAGAAACTATTTGAGTTATATAGTTTTGCTCTAGTACTTCACTTATACCTTTTAGAGCACGATGGTGGATTTGTTTATAGAAACTATTGATCTCTCATGCTTCACTTAGATTATTTTGAGAGTCTTAAATATCATGGTAATTTGCTTAAATAATCCTAATATGCTAGGTGTTCAACATTAATTTTTTTTCTTATGAGTGTTTTGAATACTAAGAGAAGTTTGATGCTTGATGATTGTTTTGAGATATGGAGGTAATAATATCAAAATCATGCTAGTTGAATAGTTGTGAATTTGAGAAATTCTTGCGTTGAAGTTTGCAAGTCCTGTAGCATGCACGTATGGTAAACGTTATGTAACAAATTTGAAACATGAGGTGTTATTTGATTGTCTTCCTTATGAGTGGCGGTCGGGGACGAGCGATGGTCTTTTCCTACCAATCTATTCCCCTAGGAGCATGCGCGTAGTGCTTGGTTTTTGATGACTTGTAGATTTTTGCAATAAGTATGTGAGTTCTTTATGACTAATGTTGAGTCCATGGATTATACGCACTCTCACCCTTCCATCATTGCTAGCCTCTTAGGTACCATGCATTGCCCCTTCTCACATTGAGAGTTGGTGCAAACTTTGCCGGTGCATCCAAACCCCGTGATATGATACGCTCTTTCACACATAAACCTCCTTATATCTTCCTCAAAACAGCCACCATACCTACCTATTATGGCATTTCCATAGCCATTCCGAGATATATTGCCATGCAACTTTCCACCATTCCGTTTATCATGACACATTCATCATTGTCATATTGCTTAGCATGATCATGTAGTTGACATAGTATTTGTGGCAAAGCCACCGTTCATAATTCTTTCATACATGTCACTCTTGGTTGATTGCATATCCCGGTACACCGTCGGAGGCATTCATATAGAGTCATATCTTGTTCTAAGTATCGAGTTGTAATTCTTGAGTTGTAAGTAAATAGAAGTGTGATGACCGTCATTCATAGAGCATTGTCCTAAAAAATAGAAAGGCCAAATAAAAAAAGAAAGGCCAAGAAAAGGGACAATGCTACTATCCTTTTTCCACACTTGTGCTTCAAAGTAGCACCATAATCTTCATGATAGAGAGTCTCTTGTTTTGTCACATTCATATACTAGTGGGAATTTTTCATTATAGAACTTGGCTTGTATATTCCAACAATGGGCCTCCGCAAGTGCCCTAGGTCTTCGTGAGCAAGCAAGTTGTATGCACACCCACTTAGTTTCTTTTGTTGAGCTTTCATACATTTGTAGTTCTAGTGCATCCGTTGCATGGCAATCCCTACTCCTTGCATTAACATCAATCGATGGGCATCTCCATAGCCCATTTGATTAGCCTCGTTGATGTGAGACTTTCTCCTTTTTTGTCTTCTCCACATAACCCCCATCATCATATTCTATTCCACCCATAGTGCTATATCCATGGCTTGCGCTCATATATTGCGTGAAAGTTTATAGGTTTGAGATTACTAAAGTATGAAACAATTTCTTGGCTTGTCATCGGGGTTGTGCATGATGAGAGCATTCTTGTGTGACGAAAATGGAGCATGACTAAACTATATTACTTTGTAGGGATGAACTTTCTTTGGCCATGTTATTTTGAGAGGACATAATTGCTTAGTTAGTATGCTTGAAGTATTATTATTTTTATGTCAATATGAACTTTTATCTTGAATCTTTCGGATCTGAATATTCATACCACAATTAATAAGCATTACATTAAAATTATGCCAAGTAGCACTCCGCATCAAAAATTCTGTTTTTATCATTTACCTACTCGAGGACGAGCAGGAATTAAGCTTGGGGATGCTTGATACGTCTGCAACGTATCTATAATTTTTTATTGCTCCATGCTATATTATCTACTGTTTTGGACATTATTTGGCTTTATTATCCCCTTTTATATTATTTTTGGGACTAACCTATTAACCGGAGGCCCAACCCAGAATTGTTGTTTTTTTTTGCCTATTTTAGGGTTTCAAAGAAAAGGAATATCAAACGGAGTCCAAACGGAATGAAACCTTCGGGAACGTGATTTTCTCACCGAACATGGTCCAGGGGACTTGGACCCTACGTCAAGAAACAAATGAGGAGGCCACGAGGTAGGGGGCGCGCCAACCCCCAAGCGCGCCATCATCTCTCT
>NC_053022.1:290936275-290962556 GCF_003073215.2 Triticum urartu
GTTTATACATGCATGATCCTCGTATTCCACACTACAATCATGTCAAACGTATTCTTCGGTATCTCAAAGGCACACTAGACTTAGGTCTTCATATCAACAAATCCTCTCCCACCTCCTTGACAACTTACTCTGATGCAAACTGGGTTGGTTGTCCAGATACTCGTAGGTCCACATCCGGATTTTGTGTTTTTCTTGGTAACAATTTGGTTTCTTAGTCTTCAAAAAGGTAGGTTACGGTCTCCCGCTCGTCTGCTGTAGCTGAGTACCGCGATGTGGCTCATGCGGTTGCTGATACGGTTTGGTTGCGCCAGTTGCTATCGGAGCTGCACCGTCCTATTGAGCAAGCTACCATTGTTTACTGTGATAATATTTCAGCTGTCTACATGTCAGGGAATCCGGTTCAACACCATCACACCAAGCATATTGAGATCGACATTCATTTTGTTCAAGAGAACATGGCTCTCGGTCAAGTTAGCGTTTCCACGTGCCTACTTCTGCTCAGTTTGCTGATATCTTTACTAAAGGCCTGACGACTACTCCGTTCCAAGACATTCGTTTTAGTCTCAACGTCGTCGAGCCTACCGTTGACACTGCGGGGGGATGTTAGAATACAACTTGTATTAGGATTATGACTCCTACTCGGTTTGTAATAAGGCTAGGTCAGGTGCGGCTTAGCTCTTATATATACCTCTTGTACCGACACAATATTGCATCAACAATTATTCAATACAATTCTACACTATGTCTCCGGGTGTACCGAATGGATCATGGATAGTGGATGCACTAGTCATATGACCGGAGACAAGTCATTGTTTGTCGACCCCGACTTAATTGCTTCATCTCTGAAGTATATTACTTTCGGTGAAAACAACAAAGGAAAGGTAATTGGGCTAGGTAAAATTGCTATATTCAAAGACAAGAACATTGACAATGTTTTACTTGTTCAGTCTCTTGGATTCAATCTCATGTCAATTGGCAAGCTATGTGATCTAAGCATGCTAGTTCTATTTTCCATCACCAAATGCGTTGTCTTTATGGCCACTGACAATTCCATCATCTTAGAGGGAAATAGAAAAGGTGATTTATACATTGTGTATTTCTCTAAGGGACCCTGAGTCCAGACTTGTTTGCTTGCAAAAGCAACCGAAGGTTGGCTATGGCTCTACAGATTTGGTCATGCAAGCATGAGAAATTTGCAGACCCTAGTGAATAAAAATCATCTTCATGGCATTCCTGATGTGAAATTCGACAAGGGTTGCCTATGTGTTGCGTGTGAGGACGGAAAATTGGCCAAGAAGTATCACTCATCAAAAATTGTCATGATCACGACAAGACCTCTGGAAATTCTTCATATGGACTTATTCAGGCCTCAGAATTATGCCAGCTTCGGTCGCATTCATTATGGTCTGGTTCTTGTTGATGATTTATCTCGCTATACTTAGGTATTCTTTCTCAAAGACAAGACATGCACCCAAGACATCTTCAAAAGATTCGCCAAGAAAGCTCAAAATGAATATGATGTGTGCATAAAGCACGTCAGAAGCGACAATGGCATTGAGTTAAAAAATACTCATATTGAGGATTTTCTCGATGAAAATGGTATTAGTCACGAGTTCTCTGCTCCATACACTCCCTGATACGTCTCCAATGTATCTATAATTTATGAAGTATTCATGCCATGTTTACAATATTTTTATATGATTTTGGTATGATTTGATTAGAACTAACCCGGACTGACGCTGTTTTTAGCAGAACTACGGTGGTGTTGTTTTTGTGCAGAAATAAAAGTTCTCGGAATGCGATGAAAATCAACGGAGATTTTTTCTGGGAATTATGAAAAATACTGGAACGAAAATCCACCGGAGGGGAGTCACGGGGGCCCCACGAGGGTGGGGGGCGCGCCCACCCCACGGGGGCGCCCCCTTGCCTCGTGGACTCCCCGAGGTCCCCCCTGACGTGAAATCAACGCCAACTTCTCCTATAAATACAGAAACCTCCGAAAATTAACCTAGATCGGGAGTTCCGCTGCCAGAAGCCTCCGTAGCCACCGAAAACCAATCTAGGCCCTCTCTGGCACCCTGTCGGAGGGGGCCATCATCACCGGAGGGCATGGAGGAGGATCCTGGAGGGGCCATCATCGTCATGAAGGCCAAGGACCAGAGGGAGAACCTCTCCCCATCCAGGGGGGAGGCCATGGAGGAGGAAGCACAAGGGGGAGAATCTCTCCTCCTCTCTCTCGGTGGCATCGGAGTGCCATCGGGAGGGGAATCATCGCCGCGGTGATCGTCTTCATCACCATCATCATCACCATCCTCATCTCTTTTACGCGGTCCACTCTCCCGCACCTCGTTGTAATCCCTACTTGAACATGGTGCTTTATGCCACATATTATGATCCAATGATGTGTTGCCATCCTATGATGTTTTGAGCAGATATCCTTTGTCTTTGGGTTGATTGACGATCTAGATTGGTATGAATTGTATGTTTTACTTTGGTGCTGTCCTATGGTGCCCTCCGTGCCGCGCAAGCGTGAGGGATTCCCGCTGTAGGGTGTTGCAATACGTTCATGATTCACTTATAGTGGGTTGCGTGAGTGACAGAAGCATAAACCCGAGTAAGGGGATTGTTGCGTATGGGATAAAGGGGACTTGATGCTTTAATGCTATGGTTGGGTTTTACCTTAATGATCTTTAGTAGTTGCGGATGCTTGCTAGAGTTCCAATCATAAGTGCATATGATCCAAGAAGATAAAGTATGTTAGCTTATGCCTCTCCCTCATATGAAACTGCAATAGTGATTACCAGTCTTGTTAACAATTGCCTAGGACAATTCCGCACACCGATCCACCATTATTCCACACTCGCTATTTATAATACTTAGTAATATATTCTAACTTTATGATAACAGCACCTACTTTCATATTTTAGCTCTCCGATATCATACAAAGTTATCCACTTCATACCCACAACGTAGTTTTATTTCTCGTTTCTAGTTGGAAGCAAACGTCCGGTGTACATAGAGTCGTATCAGTGGTAGATAGGGCATGAAAGAATATTGATCTTACCTTTAGCTCCTTGTGGGTTCGACACTCCATACTTATCACTTCCACCTTTGGAAATTGCTACGATGATTCCCTGCACTTGGGGATTATCAAGCTCTTTTCTCGCGCCGTTGCCGGGGAGCAATAGCGTGGGGTTGATATTCTCGTGTGTGCTTGTTTGCTTTCTTCACTAAGTAGATTTTGTTTTTTCTTTTTTGTTTCTGTTTAGTTGTGGGTGAAACATACAAAAAAAATTAAAGAATGAAAGTACAAAAAAATTACTTGCCTCTCATGCCTAAAAAGTTTTTCAAAAAGAGAAGTGATTGGAAAGTTATGCATTGAAGAAGTGAGGGTCGACCTTGAGCACTCGTGATCATGCTCACGGAAACAATGTAGAATTTTTCATGGAAGCTTCTCTGAAAATAATTATCCCCTTGTGTATATCCATTGTATTATAAAAATAATGTGCCAAGCTTTGGTTTTAGGATGACTAGATTGCTTGTTTACTATGTGCAGAACAAAAAACAGAAACTTTGGCTGTAGCGCATGATTTTACATTTTTTACCAGAAAGTCAAATGGGTCTGAAACTTTTTGCACATTACTTCTGTACAAAAGTTTCAAATTTATTTCATAATTTTTGGAGTTACATAAGTTTACTAAAGCTCGAAATTACTACAGACTGTCCTCTTTTAGACAGATTCTGTTTTTCGTGTGTTGTTTGCTTATTTTGATGAATCTATGGCTAGTATCGGGGGGTATGAACCATGGTGAAGTTGGAATAAAGTAGATATAGTTCTAATATGAAATTGGAATGAGTTTGAAACAGTACCTAAAGGTAGTGATTTGCTTTATTATACTAATGGATCTCACAAAGTTTTTGTTAAAGTTTTGTGTGGATGAAGTGTTTGAAGATCGAGGAGCTATCAATATGAGAAGAATAAAGAGAGGCAATATTTCAAGCTTGGGGATTCCCAAGGCACCCCAAGTAAATATTTCAGAGGATACTCAAGCATCTAAGCTTGGGGATGCCCCGGTTGGCATCCCATATTTCTTCTTTAACAAATACCGGTATACCTCGGTTTTTGTTTCGTTCACATGATTTGTGTCATTTGTGTTTTTCATTTTATTTAATAACCATGCTAGTATGAGATGTCCCTTCATCAATTTATAGAATACTTTGTGTGCTTCACTTATATCTTTTAAGTATGATCTTATAGAATTGCTATTTGAGCTTCACTTAAATCCTTTGAGTATGGTTTTATAGAATGCTTCGTGTGCTTCACTTATACATTTTGAGCTTGGATATTGGTTAGTTTATATTAATTGTAGAATGCTCCATGAACTTCACTTATATATTTTGTAGTATGAATAATACTATCATCTAAAGCGGGTTTGGAAGAGTGTCAACTTTAGGAACTAGTGATCCCGCTATTCCGAATGAGGAGAATTTTGCTTATGTGAAGAGTGGTAAAATTTATATGCTTGTAGATGATGAAAAGAATGCTTTGTGTGATGGTTATATTGTTGAAACCATTCATTATGGTACTGAAAATTATTATGAGGGAGGAATATATGCTTGTAGGAGTTGCAATAATATCAAGTTTCCTCTCTATGTGCTTAAAGTTTTGAAGTTATCTTTGTTTTTCCTTCCTATGCTAGTTGATCCTTGTTCCTATAAATTGTGTGCTCACAAAATCCCTAGGCATAGGAAGTGGGTTCGGTTTAAATGTGCTAGTCATATTCTTCATGATGCTCTCTTTATGTTTCAGTTCTTATCTTTTATGTGAGCATCATTGAAATCATCATGCCTAGCTAAAAGGCATTAAAGAAAAGTGTTTGTTGGGAGACAACCCAATATTTATCCTTACTGTTTTTGTGTGTTCTCATGATTAAGCTACTGTATAATCATGTATTATAGCTTTTGTTTCAATAAAGGGCCAAGTAAGACCTTTGGGAAGACTTGGGTGAAAGTTATTGTGATCTTGCTGTAAAAAACAGAAACTTTGTGCTCACGAGATTAGCTGCCATTTTTTACAGAAGAGTGCTTTGGTGCTGATTATTTCTGCATAAAATTAATAGAAAAATTCCTCACGTCCACCAATTTATTTCATAATTTTTTGAGTAGCAGAAGTATGGTTAGTGTTCAGATCATTACAGACTGTTCTGTTTCTGACATATTCTGTTTTCATTGCATAGTTTGCTTGTTTTCTAGTTTCTATGACTTATATTTCTCAATATAAATTGTAGAAATGATATGGTACAGTAGGCATTGTGTGAGAACAATTATGAGTCTTGTCTTTGACAGTACCAAAGTGAATGGTTTACTCTTTATCATACTAACCTATCTCACGAAGTTCCATTAAGTTTTGTGTGATTGAAGTTTTCAAGCTTTGGGTGAGATATCGATATGAGGAGAATAAGGAGTGGAAAGAAGCTAAGCTTGGGGATGCCCAAGGCACCCCAAGGTAATATTCAAGGAAGACTCAAGCGCCTAAGCTTGGGGATGCCCTGGAAGGCATCCCCTCTTTCGTCTTCAAAAACTATCGGTATACCTTACTCGGAGCTATATTTTTATTCGTCACATAATATGTGTTTTGCTTGGAGCTTATTTTCAATTTTACTTGCTGTTTGAATAAAATCAATGGATCTGAAATCTTAAATGAAAAAGAACACTCCCATGGCTAGTTAATTATTTGACTACTCAGTGTCCTTCACTATTATCTTTTGGAGTAGTTTGTCATTTACTCACGTGCTTCACGTATATCCTATGAGTAAATTGTTGAATAATTGAATATCATAAATCTGAATTTATATATGTTTCATATGCTTATACCATGGGGAGTAATGACTTCACATAGAATAAGTATAGGTAGTAAACTTATTGAAAGTTTGCAAACGTAGAATTGTTCACTTGAACAATTCATGAAAGAATATTGAAGGAAGAGAGATTTCACATATAAATACACTATGTTGGACATATTTTATAATTGTGAGCACTCATTAAAATATGACATGCTAAAAGGTTGATGTCGGACAAGGAAGACAACGTAATGGGTTATGTTTTCTTATATCCGAAATAAAGTATATTGTCTTGGATCATCCAACATGTTGAGCTTGCTTTTCCCCCTCATGCTAGCCAAATTCTTTGCACCAAGTAGAGATACTACTTGTGCTTCCAAACATTCCTTAAACCAGTTTTGCCATGAGAGTCCACCATACCTACCTATGGATTGAGTAAGATCCTTCAAGTAAGTTGTCATCGGTGCATGCAATAAAAATTGCCCTCTAAATATGTATGATCTATTAATGTGGGGAAAATAAGCTTTTATACGATCTTGTGATGTGGAAGAAATAAAAGCGACAGACTGTATAATAAAGGTCCATATCACAAGTGACAATATAAAGTGACGTTCTTTTCCATTAAGATTTTGTGCATCCAACCATAAAAGTGCATGACAACCTCTGCTTCCCTCTGCGAAGGGCCTATCATTTACTTTTATCTTCTACCTTATGCAAGAGTCATGGAGATCTTCACCTTTCCTTTTTACATTTTATCCTTTAGCAAGCACATTGTGTTGGAAAGATCCTTACATTAGAGAGATGCTCCCATATTTATTTCATATTTTTTGATAACTTTTGAACCGTTAGAAGTTTAGGGAAACTTAACTAGTTCTGTGGCAAGCTATGGTAGACACAGTTTTACCTATATATATATATAGTGATACTATTCATCACCCAGAGTGCAGAATAAGTTATTCTTCACCCGAGGTAATCTTACGATCATTTCTGAATTAAATTATGTTTGGAATTCAAATAGTTACATTTCGATTGATTCACTACGTAAAATTTGGCATAAGAAAAATTAAAATATAGGTCATAATACAAGAAAATCTGCAGTTTATGTGTATTTTACACTATGTTTTTACGTTTGTAATTTTACATAACATAAATTATTTTTTACGACGATTATATATTTTCTTACGGTCTATTTTTACGTCGGAAATAAGACAAAACTTACGAAACGTAAAATTACGGTGCATTGATGATAAAATAGAGGGGGGTGAAGAATAACTATTCCTCACCCAGGGTGACGAATAGCGCGACTCTATATATATATATATCCAACTGGATGTAAGTTATCATGAACTATTATTGTTGACATTACCCTTGAGGTAAAAGTTGGGAGGCGAATCTATAAGCCCCTATCTTTCTCTGTGTCCGATTAAAACTTTGAACCCATAAATATCACGTGAGTGTTAGCAATTGTGAAAGATTAGATGATAGTTGAGTATGTGGAGTTTGCTAAATCAAAGCTCTGACATAGACCCTTCCTGAAAATAAGATGAATTGCAATTGTTTGATGACTGAGAATATAGTTTGTTAGTTTCAAGAAATTTTATGATCTATAATTTAACATGTGAATAGCTTGTTACTTGATCATGAAAAGTTTTATGAAGATGAGCCACCGATATGATATATAATGATGCTAGAAAAAGTGAGTGGAACTATCATTGATCAAACTTGTGCACTTGCTAGCATTCACACTTCATAAATTATTTCTTTTATCATTTACCTACTCGAGGACGAGCAGGAATTAAGCTTGGGGATGCTGATATGTCTCCAACGTATCTATAATTTATGAATTATTCATGCCATGTTTACAATATTTTTATATGAGTTTGGTATGATTTGATTAGAACTAACCCGGACTGACGCTGTTTTCAGCAGAACTACCATGGTGTTGTTTTTGTGTAGAAATAAAAGTTCTCGGAATGCGATGAAAATCAACGAAGATTTTTTCTGGAAAATATGAAAAATACTGGAACGAAAATCCACCGGAGGGGAGTCACGGGGGCCCCACGAGGGTGGGGGGCGCGCCCCCCTGCCTCGTGGACTCCCCGAGGCCCCCCTGACATGAAATCAACGCCAACTTCTCCTATAAATACATAAACCTCCGAAAATTAACCTAGATCGGGAGTTCCGCCGCCAGAAGCCTCCGTAGCCACCGAAAACCAATCTAGACCCTCTCTGGCACCCTGTCGGAGGGGGCCATCATCACCGGAGGGCATGGAGGAGGATCCCGGAGGGGCCATCATCGTCATGAAGGCCAAGGACCAGAGGGAGAACCTCTCCCCATCCAGGGGGAGGCCATGGAGGAGGAAGCACAAGGGGGAGAACCTCTCCTCCTCTATCTCGGTGGCATCGGAGTGCCATCGGGAGGGGAATCATCGCTGCGGTGATCGTCTTCATCAACATCACCATCATCATTACCATCCTCATCTCTTTTACACGGTCCACTCTCCCGCACCCCGTTGTAATCCCTACTTGAACATGGTGCTTCATGCCAGATATTATGATCCAATGATGTGTTGCCATCCTATGATGTTTTGAGTAGATATCCTTTGTCTTTGGGTTGATTGATGATCTAGATTGGTATGAGTTGTATGTTTTACTTTGGTGCTGTCCTATGGTGCCCTCCGTGCCGCGCAAGCGTGAGGGATTCCCGCTGTAGGGTGTTGAAATACGTTCATGATTCGCTTATAGTGGGTTGCGTGAGTGACAGAAGCATAAACCCGAGTAAGGGGGTTGTTGCGTATGGGATAAAGGGGACTTGATGCTTTAATGCTATGGTTGGGTTTTACCTTAATGATCTTTAGTAGTTGCGGATGCTTGCTAGAGTTCCAATCATAAGTGCATATGATCCAAGAAGAGAAAGTATGTTAGCTTATGCCTCTCCCTCATATGAAACTGCAATAGTGATTACCGGTCTTGTTAACAATTGCCTAGGACAATTCCGCATACCGATCCACCATTATTCCACACTCGCTATTTATAATACTTAGTAATATATTCTAACTTTATGATAACAACACCTACTCTCATATTTTAGCTCTCCGATATCATACAAAGTTATCCACTTCATACCCACGACGTAGTTTTATTTCTCGTTTCTAGTAGGAAGCAAACATTCGGTGTACGTAGAGTCGTATCAGTGGCAGATAGGGCTTGAGAGAATATTTGTAACACCCACGATGCGGCTACATCTCCCACGCATCGGAGCACAACTTAGAGGCATAACCGCATTGTAGGCAATGTCGCAAGAGGGGTAATCTTTACACATCCCATGTACTGAACAAGAAAGAGGTACAGAGTTGGCTTACAATCGCCACTTCACACAATACATGAATAAAGCATTACATCAACAGATACAATCAAGGTCCGACTACAGAACCAAAATAAAAGAAGACTACCCCTAATGCTACAGATCCCCGATCGCCCCAACTGGGCTCCACTACTGATCAACTGGAAACGGAACAACATAACGAATACGATCTTCATCGAGCTCCTCCTTGAGGTCAGTTGCGTCACCTGCACGATGTCATCGGCACCTGCAAGCTGGTTTTGGAAGTATCTGTGAGTCACGGGGACTCAACAATCTCACACCCTCGTGATCAAGACTATTTAAGCTCTTGCGTAGGTAAAAGGTATTTGAGGTGGAGCCGCAGCAAGCACTAGCATATATGGTGGCTAACATATGCAAATGAGAGCGAGAAGAGAAGGCAAAGCACGTTCGAGAATGTATGATCAAGAAGTGATCCAAGTCTACTTACGTTCAGGCATAACTCCAACACCGTGTTCACTTCCCGGACCCCACCGAGAAGAGACCATCACGGCTACACACGCGGTTGATGCATTTTAATTAAGTTAAGCTTCAGGTTTTCTACAACCGGACATTAACAAATTCCCATCTACCCATAATCGCGGGCACGGCTTTCGAAAGTTCAAAACCCTACAGGGGTGTCCCAACTTAGCCCATCACAAGCTCTGACGGTCAACGAAGGATATTCCTTCTCCCAAGACAATCCGATCAGACTCGGAATCCCGGTTACAAGACATTTCGACAATGGTAAAACAAGACCAGCAAAGCCACCCAGATGTGCCGACAAATCCCGATAGGAGCTGCACATATCTCGTTCTCAGGGCACACCGGATGAGCGCTCTTTACAGCTAAAACCAAACCTCGAGTTTCCCCGAGGGGGCGCTGCAAAGGACTCTAGTTTGGACCAACACTCAGAGGAGCACTGGCCCGGGGGTTTAAATAAAGATGACCCTTGAGTCTGCAGAACCCAAGGGAAAAAAGGCTAGGTGGCAAATGGTAAAACCAAGGTTGGGCCTTGCTGGAGGAGTTTTATTCAAAGTGAACTGTCAAGGGGTTCCCATTATAACCCAACCGTGTAAGGAACGCAAAATCAAGGAACAACACACCGGTATGACGGAAACTAGGGCGGCAAGGGTGGAACAAAACACCAGGCATAAGGCCGAGCCTTCCACCCTTTACCAAGTATATAGATGCATTAATTAAATAAGAGATATTGTGATATCCCAACATGTCGGATTTCGGGTTCCGGCAGACCCTTGAGGTTCGAACACTGGGGTGCGGGCGGAGATCTCTCCCCTACCGATCTGCGTCTGATCCTCTCATTCGAACTGAGATGAAAATGATGAACATCACAAGAGACATGGGGTTTATACTGGTTCGGGCCACCGTTGTGGTGTAATACCCTACTCCAGTGTGTGGTGTGGTGGATTGCCTCTGGGGCTGATGATGAACAGTACAAGGGAAGAACAACCTCGCGAGGGGTGTTCTTGAGGTGGTGCGGTGTGTTCTACTTAGTCTCTACTGGGTTCTCCCCTTTCTTCCTCTCCTTCTGTGGAGACTGGCTCTATTTATAGAGGCCCTGGGCCTCTCCCCAAATAATGAGCGGGAAGGGCGCCAACACTTGGCCATTTTGAAGGGGAACATATGGTACAAGTTATCCTGACCAAAGGTGGTCTTCGGCTGCCAAAAGCACTGGTGATGACGCCGTCTTGGGCTCCACGGTGACCTCCGTCCGGCCGTCCGGCTGGTCTTGGTCTCGTTGCACCAGAATGGTAATATTTGCCTGATACCTTGGCCTGTGCTTGCCCCCATTGCACCAAAGGGGAAACAAGGACACTGCACAGGCCGGCGCCCGCCTGGCGCCCGCCTGGTCTCGATCGTCATGGCTTGCGTCACGGGTTCCTCGCGAGACACCCTTGCATTGATCTCTCCGCCTCCTTGCGAGCCTGCCTGACGAGGCTGCCTCTGAGGAAGCTTCATGTCGTCCGCCCCGCGAGGCTTGGCCCCTCGCGAGGGTCTTGAGCTTGGGCTGATGAAGATGGGCCGTGCTGGGCCCCTGCCTGAGCCACGCCGCAGGCCGCAGGCAGGCAAGTCTGGGGACCCCCATTCCCAGAACACCGACAGTAGCCCCCGGGCCCAAGGTGCGCGCGGGCTTGGCTTAGCAAAGAAGCGAAGGGGCAAGCGCGAAGCGCCACAAGCCCTAACAGCCTGCGGCCTTGGGTGCCACGTGGCGGTTGATTGGACGTGGGCGTCTGTGCCTCCCATGATGCCTCGGCAACCGCATGACTCGACAAGTTCCTGCATGCAGAGATATGGGTCATGATTACTTGAGGTCATGGTGCTCGGCGGTTGGCCTTCCCCGGCTATAAGTACGGGGCTGCGTGAGCTCCGCCAGTTCACCCCTTTCCATTACTCCTCCTCTTCTTCCTCATCCTTGCTTCCTCTTGCACCAATGGCACCGATCCGCCGGTTTTCAGCTAAGGAGAAGGGAAAGGCCCCCAGAGAGGGTCCTGACCCCCTCCCGCCGAAGAAGCGGCCAATCCTCTGTCACCGGGACGAAGGCGGCTGGCAGGTGGTGTCGAGGCCGTGGTACGAGCGGCCGCCGCCTGGGGAGGTGCTAGCAAGTAGCATTCCTTAGGGTTAGCACCTTTTGTTCCATGCGAGGAATTAAAGCAACACCCTGCGGGGGTATGTAAGGCGTCTGCCGCACTTTTTGTAAATATTATATCCTTAATATGAATTGGCGTGAGGTGTCCGTTTTGTCCCGGCTAAGCTCCCCCTTTCTATCCTCACGAGGACTTGGCGCTCTACGCTGATAGGTCCCAGTCCCTAGGCAAGCTTCAGCCGTCGCTGGTATGCCAGGTCGCGATGCCGTGGTCAAGGCCAGGAGGTGAGCGGCCCGAGGTCCGGTAAGAGCCCCCGAGTCGCGATGCTCGGGAGGTCCCCTTTAGCGCTCAAGCAATCCTTGCTGGGCGAGAAAGGAAGGTAGCGTCGTCGTGAGAGAGTTGCACTGGGCGGGGATTTAGCGCTGCGTTGGTCTAGCTCTTGAGAGGGCGCGACTTATCTTGTGCGTCCGATGTAGCTCCTCGGAGAGGCGCCCGGCTCGAGAGGCGGTGGCCGAGGTATTGCTGGGTGAGGCCCTCGCGAGCTTCTTCCCGCTCCCCCGCACTTTCCTTAATGCTCTACGTCCTCAGGTCCCGGCCCTCGAGCCAGCTCAACCGCCGCTGGTATGACAGGTCGCGATGCCGTGGGTCAAGGCCAGGGGGTGAGGGCTGGAGAGCCAGTAGGAGCCCATGAGTCGCGATGCTCAGGTACCCCCCTTTTAACGTGCAAGCGGTCCGTGCCGGAGAGAGAAGAGAGAGCTCATGATGCCCCCAACATTGCTCCTGGAGTAGGTCCTGCACACCAGTCATAAAGAGAAACAAGACCTGTTGTTACGGTTGCCTGCCAACCCTTGGTCGCTCCGAGGGAGTGATTGGGGCACTGAGGGCCTGGTGAGGTGGCACCTTGCGGGGCTGCCGCAGCCAGAGCTCGACCACTTAGATTTATCAACGTTGCAGGGACGGACCCATGCGCACGCGCCGTGCCAGAGCGAGCGGCTCTTCGGATAGGCGTCGATCAAGCAGGTGATTAGGTCAGGTATGTTAAGCACATAGGAGGAGATCCAATTTCAAGCAAGTGCATGTAAAAGCAACCGCCGCTGGGTCGGGCCCGAGCGGCATGGGGATGGTGCAGTCCGAGGGGCGCCCCCAACAAGGTAAGTAAAGAGCATAAACAAAATGGACACATGCCGCGGGGACGGACCCACGTGGCCTGGGAATGGTGCAGCCGTGTGGGCGCTCCCAGCTGAAAGTAGAACTCTGAAAGATGTCACCTGGTGCTGTTGAAGATGAAGTGATGCTGAGGAAGTGAGCGATGCGCGGTGAAGACGTCGGCCCTCATGAGCCCCCAGGCCCAGGGGCCTCGGGAGGCTCCGGCGGCACATGCAGGTCTTCGGGGACCATCGCCATCATCGCCAGGTCCGCGCGATGCCTGACCTCCTGAGCCTCTAGAATGCTCCTCAACAGGCGCTTATGTGCGGTGACCACGCTCGGCAGGCCGAAGGGCATGCGAACGTAGCTGTGACGTGGTCCCATGCAGCACCCTACGGCCGAAGGCCATAGGCGCTCCTGGGACGCAGCTCGGTTGAGCTCTGGTATGTCGACGTAGATGCACAGTCCTCCATCCTCACCCGGATGTGAGGCCACGGCAGGTAAGCGGCGGCTGCCGCGCATGACTCTGGACTCTTCTAGCTCATGGGTGTTCCTTGCGATGAACTCCTGGGGTTTGGTCTCCTTTGACTTGTACCTTCCTGAGGGAAGCGTGCTTGAAAGCAGCCCTCCAAGTGGTGCCCGAGCGCCTCCCCCGCGACCTTGGCAAGGTCGGCGGCTCTCCAAGAGAGAGCCCCCGAGCCCCGCCCGAGGAGGGCGTCGGGCACGCCTTCCTATGCGCGAGAGGGCGGCGCTCCCTGATCGGGTGCGAATCCTGACGCAATACCTCCGGAGGTGCCTGCTTCCTTATGGCTCGGGCCAGGTGAGGTCTTCTTATTCTTGAGGGTCGCCTCGGGAGGCCTCCCGCTCCTGCGATCTGGGTCTTCGATTGCTGCGTCTTGGAACGCACGCTCAAGCGAGCACACAGCATCCCTTCCTTCACAGGGTACGGTGATGACTCCACTGCTTCCTGGCATCTTGAGGACATTGTAACCATGGTGAGTCACTGCCATAAACTTGGCTAGGGCTGGGTACCCGAGGATGGCGTTGTACGGCAGGCGGATGTGAGCGACGTCGAAGTCGATGAGCTCGGTGCGGTAGTTGTTGCGTTGCCCGAAGGTGACCGGAAGGCGAACCTGCCCAATTGGAACAGTGGAACCATCGGTGACTCCTGAGAAAGGCTTGGTCGGCTGAAGCTGGTCGTACGGCACTTGGAGATTGTCGAACGTCTCGACGGACAGGACGTTGAGTCCTGCCCCGCCATTGATGAGGGTCCTGGTGACCTGCACGTTGCTGATGACTGGGGAGCAAAGCATCGGGAGGACTCCGGCCGTTGCTGCACACTTGAGCTAGTCTGCGGAACTGAATGTGATCGCGCACGAAGACCACCTGAGAGGGCGCGTGGCCTCAAGCTTGGGAAGGACTGCATTCACCTCGCGAGCAAACTGCTTGAAGATGCGCTGCGAGGCTGGGGCCTGGGCGCCGCCCAAGATGCAAGCAATTGCACGCGGCTCTTGGAAGCCCCCAGCCCCATCGTCTTGGTGTTGGTCGTCGTTCCTCCTTGGTGGAGGCGGCAGAGGAGGGAGGCCTGCATTGCCGTTCAGGTGGCCCTCACGAGGCTGGTCCCTCTAGCCTCCCTCGCGAGGCTGATCCTGCCAGTGGTCCTCGCGAGGGCGGTCACGCCATCCCTGGCGAAGGCCACGGTGTTCCCATCATCCGCCACCTCTTCCTCCTCCTCGGCCATAGCCCCTGTCGTTGCGCTTTGGGCGTCGGGCGATTCGCCCATCTCGCACGGCTCTGAGTTCTTGACATTCATTGGTGTTGTGGGTGTGGAGGTCGTGGTACACGCAGTACCGTCCGCCCTTGGATGACTCAGGCTGATCCCTGCGTCGCTTGGTGTCCGGTTCCGCTGCTAGCACAGCAGCCCCCTTGCGCTTCACGTCCTTGGCCTTGAGCTTCTTTTCTTCCAGGTCAGCAGCCGGGAGCTCGAGGAGGGAGAGACGCCCTTCCTCAGCCCTGGCGCACTTGGTCGCCAGGTTGAACAGCTCCAGGGATGTGCACAGGTCTTCATGGATTGCTAGCTCTTCCTTCATCTTGACGTCGCGCACGCCGTCGGAGAAGGCTGAGATGATAGCTTCTTCAGTTACCTTGGGGATCTGGAGGCGAGCGTAGTTGAAGCGCTGGATGTACTTCTGCAGGGTTTCTCCTGCCTGTTGCTTGATGCAGCGCAGGTCGCTCATGGCCGGGGGCCGGTCGCGAGTGCCCTGGAAGTTGGCGATGAAGCGGGTGCGCATCTCGCTCCAGGAGGAGATCGTGCCGGGAGCCAGGTTCAGGATCCAGGTGTGGGCGCCGTCCTTGAGCGCCATGGGGAACCAATTCGCCATGACCTTTTCGTCTCCGTTGGCGGCTACGATGCCCAGCTCGTAGAGCTGCAGGAACTCCGCGGGGTCCGCTGTGCCATCGTAGCGGGAAGGGAGGTCAGGCTTGAACTTGCCTGGCCATGTGACGCCGCACAGCTCGGGGGTGAAGGCGAGGCAGCCCGCCGTGGTCACCGGCACCCTTTGTTGGTGCTGGACTTGTTCTCGCGGGTCACCACGCGCCGCCACCGGGAGCAGCGCGGGGTCTTGTCGTGGAGGCGCCGGGGCGCGATCTTGGCGCGCCGGCGATGGGAGCACGCGAGCACCTTCCCGGGGACGTGGGATCTCTTGGCAGCTCCCTTCTTACTGCGCAGGCACCGGACGTGGAGGGTCCCGCCCTGGGGCTACGCGCCTTGGAGCCAAGGCACCTTCTTGGGGAGGAGGCAGCGGAGGCGCCTCCTGATCCTCGCCCCCTGCATGGGACGGAGGGCGAGGCAGCGAGAGGGACCGCACGGGTGTAGGATCTAGAAGTAGATGTGTCTAGAGGGGGGGGGGTGATTAGACACTTTGTGCTGAAGTTGCAATTTTTAGGCCTTTTTGGTTTGAGTGGAGTTTTAGGCACAATTTCAACATACACAATACATATCAAGCAAGCATGCAAAGAGTATATGAGCAGCGGAATGTAAAGCATGCAACTTGCAAGAATGTAAGGGGAAGGGTTTGGAGAATTCAAACGCAATTGGAGACACGGATGCTTTTCCCGTGGTTCGGATAGGTGGTGCTATCCTACATCCACGTTGATGGAGACTTCAACCCACGAAGGGTAACGGTTGCGCGAGTCCACGGAGGGCTCCACCCACGAAGGGTAATGGTTGCGCGAGTCCACGGAGGGCTCCACCCACGAAGGGTCCACGAAGAAGCAACCACCCACGAAGGGTCCACGAAGAAGCAACCTTGTCTATCCCACCATGGCCATCGCCCACGAAGGACTTGCCTCACTAGCGGTAGATCTTCACGAAGTAGGTGATCTCCTTGCCCTTACAAACTCCTTGGTTCAACTCCACAATCTTGTCGGAGGCTCCCAAGTAACACCTAGCCAATCTAGGAGACACCACTCTCCAAGAAGTAACAAATGGTGTGTAGGTAATGAACTCCTTGCTCTTGTGCTTCAAATGATAGTCTCCCCAACACTCAACTCTCTCTCATAGGATTTGGATTTTGTGGAAAGAAGATTTGAGTGGAAAGCAACTTGGGGAAGGCTAGAGATCAAGATTCATATGGTAGGAATGGAATATCTTGGTCTCAACACATGAGTAGGTGGTTCTCTCTCAGAACATATGAGTTGGAATTGTGTATGTGTCCTGATGGCTCTCTCCACGAATGAAGAGGAGGTGGAGGGGTATATATATAGCCTCCACACAAAATCCAACCGTTACACACAGTTTTCCAATCTCGGTGGGACCGAATCAACAAACTCGGTCGGACCGAAAAGGTAAACCTAGTGACCATTAGAGATCTTCGGTGGGACTGACATGCAACTCGGTAGGACCGATATGGTTAGGGTTTGGGCATAACATAATCTCGGTGAGACCAATTACACAAACTCGGTGAGACCGAGTTTGGTAATAAGCTAACCAGAGAGTTGGTCAGGTAAACTCGGTGGGACCGATTTGCTCTTTCGGTGAGACCAAAAAGTTACAAAAAGGAAACATAGAGTTTATACTGCAATCTCAGTGGGACCGATTCGCTCTTTCGGTGAGACCGAAAAGTTACGAAAGGGAAACAAAGAGTTTGCAATCCCATCTCGGTGAGACCGAGATCCCTATCGGTAGAACCGAATTGCTAGGGTTTGGTAGTGGCTTATGACAAGTGAAACTCGGTGGCGCCGGATAGGAATAATCGGTAGGTCCGAGTTTGGCTTTGGGTTTAGGTCATATGTGGAAGTGGGAAAGTAGCTGAGGATTTTGGAGCATATCATTAAGCACATGAAGCAAGAGGCTCATTAAGCAACACCTCATCCCTCCTTGATAGTATTGGCTTTTCCTATGGACTCAATGTGATCTTGGATCACTAAAATGTAAAATGAAGAGTCTTGAGCTTGAAGCTTTAGCCAATCCTTTGTCCTTAGCATCTTGAAGGAGTTCCCACAACCTTTAGTCCATGCCACTCCATTGTTGAACTTATCTGAAACATGCTAGATAGAAATGTTAGTCCAACAAGAGATATGTTGTCATCAATTGTCAAAACCACCTAGGGAGCACTTGTGCTTTCAACGGGGGAGCCCCCGGCAGCACTGACGAGCTCGATGATGTGGGCGAGCCAGTCCTCGTAGAGGTCGTCGACGGGGCGATAGTGCAGGAGCTCCCGCGCCAAGAGCAGTGAGGCGTGCACATCCATGGGTGCGCGACGGGCGTGGGATGACGAGCCAGCTGGAGTCAGCAACGGGGTGGCGGTGCGGCCATCCCGTCGCACCGAAGGATGCCGGGACGAGGCCTGCTGCTCGTTCCCTGCCGGGCTGGTGGCGGCGTTGGCGGCGGGCGACGGGGAACGACGAGGGGGGCCGCCGACGGGGGCCGTCTGGGCGATGCGAGTGGCGCGAGCAGCCCGGCGCTCGGCGCGAGCCCGACGAGCGTCAGCCATGGGCACGACGGAAGGTCACATGCGAACAGCGGAAGAAAGGTTCCGGCGCATCCCTACCTGGCACGCCAAATGTCGGATTTCAGGTTCCGGCAGACCCTTGAGGTTCGAACACTGGGGTGCGTGCGGAGATCTCTCCCCTACCGATCTGCGTCTGATCCTGTCGTGCGAACTAAGATGAAAATGATGAACAACACAAGAGACACGGGGTTTATACTGGTTCGGGCCACCGTTGTGGTGTAATACCCTACTCCAGTGTGTGGTGTGGTGGATTGCCTCTGGGGCTGATGATGAACAGTACAAGGGAAGAACAGGCTCGCGAGGGGTGTTGTTGAGCTGGTGCGGTGTGTTCTACTTAGTCTCTACTGGGTTCTCCCCTTTCTTCCTCTCATTTTGTGGAGACTAGCTCTATTTATAGAGGCCCTGGGCCTCTCCCAAAATAATGAGCGGGAAGGGCGCCAACACTTGGCCATTTTGAAGGGGAACATATGGTACAAGTTATCCTGACCAAAGGTGGTCTTCGGCTGCCAAAAGCACTAGTGATGACGCTGTCTTGGGCTCCACGGTGACCTCCGTCTGGCCGTCCGGCTGGTCTTGGTCTCGTTGCACCGGAATGGTAATCTTTGCCTGATACCTTGGCCCGTGCTTGCCCCCTTTGCACCAAAGGGGAAACAAGGACACTACACAGGCCGACGCCCACCTGGCGCCCGCCTGGTCTCGATCATCATGGCTTGCTTCACGGGTTCCTCGCGAGACACCCTTGCATTGATCTTTCCGCCTCCTCGCGAGCCTGCCTGACGAGGCTGCCTCTGAGGAAGCTTCTTGTCGTCCGCCCCGCGAGGCTTGGCCCCTCGCGAGGGTCTTGAGCTTGGGCGGATGAAGATGGGCCGTGCTGGGCCCCTGCCTGAGCCACGCCGCAGGCCACAGGCAGGCAAGTCTGGGGACCCCCGTTCCCAAAACACCGACGCAACAATAATCATGTTCCAACAAGGAACAAACTCCAATCTTCACCTGCAACTAACAACGCTATAAGAGGGGCTGAGCAAAGCGGTAACATAGCCAAACAACGGTTTGCTAGGACAAGGTGGGTTAGAGGCTTGACATGGCAATATGGGAGGCATGATATAGCAAGTGGTAGGTATCGCGGCATAGGCATAGCAATAAGCGAGCAACTAGCAAGCAAAGATAGAAGTGATTTCGAGGGTATGGTCATCTTGCCCGAGATCCCGCAAGGAAGAAGAACGAGTCCATGAAGAAGACAAACGGACATAGTCGAACGGATCCTCACAAACGCGACGTTATCGGAACTAACCCGAAGAAGCATCACCGTAAAGAAGCAAACAACATAGTAAACAACCACCACATAAACATGGCATGATGCACAACCAAGTATGATGCATGTCCGGTTTAAATATGCATGGCATGAAAAAGTGCACAAGCAATCCTACAAAAGTGGAGCTCAATATGCAACTCCATTGCATATTGACGAAACACCACATTCAAGTTATTTAGTTCTCTCTCGTTTATGAACCCAACAAGATTAAATGCTGATTAACATGGCAAGGGGTGAAGCAAAACAAAACTACCTATCTAGGCAAGTTTAAATGAGGCCGGAAATAACGAACAACAATTCCGGTAAATCCCCATGTGCATGTTTTAAGGTTTGGTACTGTTCTGCCCTAAACACAATTTTAGGGTTGTTAAACATGCAAAGTGATGCCACCATGTTAAACTAGACATTTTCCGACCCCATTTACATATAAAGTTTATTAAAAACCAAGCTATGGTTATTTAGTTATGGATTAAATCATTTTAGCAAGTTATTTAAGCAAAAATTTAAACAAACAATATTTTAAACATTTTAGACATGGATGAAAAAGACATATTAAGAAACTACACAACATTCTAAGCAACTTTCATATTAAGTTTGTTTTAATCCGATGCACAGTTCAACAATTATTAAATGCATGATGCTTGGGGGGTTTTCTGCAAAACTGTTTTACTGGAATAATTAGGAAAATCGTAGATCTGAAAAAAAACATGAATGGGCCAAAACAGAGGCCAACCCAACTAGCAACAGGGGCGGGGGCTGCTCACTTAGCGGGCCATGGCCCAAGACGGCGAGGCCGGATCTGGATGTGGCCTTGGCGCGGTGCAGTAGAAGCAACCGGGCGGGGTCGCGGCCCATGGAGATCGACGGGGAGGGCGCGGTCGATCTGGAGTCGGTCAACGCGAGCGCTCTCCTCTCTTGCTCAATCTGGCAGCAGAGCGAGCAGAGGCATGATGCAGGGGAAAACTTGGCGCAACTCGGCGAGGGTCGGCAGGGACGTGGGGACGGTGAGGAGGCAGGTTGCGGACGCGGCTGGAGGTGGGGCCCATGGGCTGACGAAGCCACATACGTGAGTGGAGGAGCTCGTTGCCCGCGACCATGGCTGCTCTCCCACGGCTCCGGTCAGCTCGAGGGTCTCCGGTGATGGAGAGAGCATTCCATGACGGAGCTTCGTTCGGTTCCCTGGGAGCAAAAGAGAGACATATGTGATACGAGAGGGAGAAGGAAAGGAAGAACGGAAGGGCAGTAGGGAGCGGAGGGGCGGCCTGGTGGTCGAAGTCGCCGGCAGCAGGGCTCCTCTCCCTGGCTCGCGACAAGGGAGACAGGGAGGTCTGTGTCGGCTCGGGGAAGAAGGCGGCGGGGCGGATTGGGCGGTGGCAAAAACCAAGGGAGGCGGTGGAGGCTACCGGTTGGTGGAATTGGATCCGGAGGGATCCCGAGGTGGATGGCGGCGGCTCGACGGGACAAGTCCCTATATTTTAGGGTTTGTCCAAATAGACTAGGAGTGGAGTATATATACATCATAGATTAGGTTAGGGGCTACCTCGTCCCTCCGATCGCAATCGGACGATCATGAATAAATAGCTAGGGAGTCCAATTAACAAAACGGAGATGTTTTGTAGATGTTTGGGGATGATCCGGATCCAACGGTGACGACTGTCCCGGTCGGGTCCGGGACAACTTTCGGACGCGCGCGAGGGGTTTGATGCACTATGTAAGGAGGGGTTTCAGGGCCTAGCGGTTGATAGCGGACTGTGCAGAAAGCTTTGGGCTGAGAGAAGAGAAGAGAGAGAGACCCGGCGATTGTTTCTGAAGACCGAAAACGTTCGACGAATTGACCGACTATATTGTCGCTATACTTATCTGTTGGGGCATCAAACGAACTCCGAATGCGATGAAACTTGACAGGCGGTCTATCTACACTATAATAAGACCACACGTCAACTCTCATCCCATTCTGAGAACATTTTCCAGCCACTTATAAAATACTATTTCGGACATGCCGCGGGTGCGGGCAAGTGTGTCTGGACTTAGAACGGACAACGGAAGGAACGGGGAGGCCGGGACGGATGCAAGTTTGAAAACATGATGATGCAATGCACATGATGACATGACAAGATGCAACATGCAAGCGAATGACAAGACAACAACATCGAATAACTGGAAGACACCTGGCGCAACGGTCTTGGGGCGTGACAACACTCCACCACTACGAGAGGATCTCGTCCCGAGATATAGGATGGCACCGGGGAAATCAGAAGAGGAAGGGGAAGAGGTAAAACTAAGCTACTTCTTTGACAAATGAGTGAAACCAAAGAACCTTGCGAGGTTGAACAAAATCAAGAAAAGAATACAACGAAGGTGAACAAAGTCAAAAACACTCTGTTAGAAAAGAGGAATAAAGAACATTGCGAAAAACCTTGAGGTTGAAGGGCAAGATATATATTGAAACCACTCCGGTTAAAACAAGATAGAGAAGGATTAAGAATGATATAATTTGGAGAGCACTCGGACTGAAAAGAAAAGGAATTGAATAAGAACTTGATAAGATGAGAAGATACTTGATGAAATCAACAACACACTGCCTCCGGAACTATTGAAAGAATGGCACAAGGGGTAAGAAAAACTTTAGACAGCACTCCAGTTGGAAAGAGAGGGAAAACTTGATAAGATGAGAGAACTTGAATGAAAACATGACACTCCGATTGAATGGATAAGCAAAGGAAAGAACATGATATTCACAATACGATATGATAGGACGAAGAGAGTAACATCACAATGCCTCCGGAACAAATGAAAGACTGGAATGTAATGGACGGAGGGGAACAAGATCTTGAGAGAGCATGCTTACAACAAAAGCTGGAATGGCGTTGTTGGATTATCAACAACGAAAAGCACAAGGTTGTAGTGGGCTTATGGAGAACATCTCAAAACTTGAGGTGAAAACCCGCCACAAACGAAAACAACTGCTTGCTTGAGAGCGACGGAGAGATGAAATCGTCTTTCATCGCGAGAATAGGAGGAAACTTGGATTATTGATAAGCACCATAATGGAAACATTCCTTAGGGAAGGTTTTAGGTGAAATATAATCCAAGATAACTCCAATGAAGAGATAGATGGATTTAAGATACCTCATTCTTGTGAATGAAGAATGATATATTACCACCTCAAAAGATAAGGGAGAACAATTGTACTCCGGATTGCAAGATGAAGAAAACTTGAGCTCCTCTGAAAAGAACCTCAATGAACACTTCGAGAAGGAATTAAATCCTTGATGAACCATCATGTAGAGCCTCCATGGAGAACTTCGGTAAACAAAAGGATAACGAAAAGAAAGAGAAGTTAAAAACACAAGGTGAAACCTTGTAATGACTTAGATGGATCTTCGTGGTGACATACTTGAAAGAGCTTGGAACTTCGGGAAAAGAAAAGATGAAACAAATGAAACCGAGAATTTGATGAGCCTCCAGAATAAGGAATTAATCACTTGGATGAAGCAAGAATAAGAATTAAGTTATGCGTATCCTTCACCGATTAAATTGATGACAAGCAACGGATTTGGCATACTACTTATCCTCGTAGAAAGATTAAGATAGATATAGCGCAAACTTGAGAAAAGACTTCAACGATCCACTGGTAGAATTTGGAAGGCATGAATGAATAAATTGATATGATAAACGAAGGAAGAAGAATCTTGGAAGAAACACCATAAGAATTGAAAGAATGAACGAAGTAAAGGGATGAATCACCGGTAAAAATTAGCAAATGAACGAAGATACATGAGAGAGTTTAGATACAAGAGAACGAAGAGATTATGAACTGATTAGAGGATATTTGAATGATGCACCAGAAAGATTTGGATAACGAGAGCTGAAAGCTGGAATGAAGATGGCCTTCGGAGGAAAGAAATGGAAACAACTCATGCAATGCTCCGGATGGGTGAAAAGAATTCTCACAATCGAACACAATTATGAGAGGATGGCATCAAGCTAGAACTGAGTATCTTCACGAGAACGGATATGATTGAAGAGAAACTATTCCTCGGTCTTCAAATGTTGAGAATGATGACGAGAACCACCACTGAGAATTTTTGAGGCACTTCGGAAAGAAAATTGGAAAGGTTGAGCCAACGATGAAAAGAATTTGGAAGATCTTGGAGACTAGACATATGACTGCTGACAATTCATTCTTACGTCAAACTTCGAAAAGAATTTGAGAATACCTTCGGTAAAAATTAGAAGAGTCAGGTAATATCTTGTGAAAAGACCTATGGGTTAGGGCCCACTCAAGAGAAACACCGTTGAAGTGATTACTTGAAAAGGAGAATGCACCGGTTGAATTAAGTGGCTTGAATAAGATAAGACCTCGAAATAGGTTGAACGGATCTTGGATGACAAGACGAGCCTTCTGAGATATCTTCAGCACTCCGGAACAATAGAATAGCGAGAAGTGGACGATTAAGAGGTGCAATGGCATGGGAAAGCATTTGGAACGAGGAAAAGGGATATGATCAACAAAGCTTGACTTGAATCCACCGGAGAAGAAAAAGAACGAAGAACGATGAACTTGAAGCTCCGTTAGAATCTTTCTGAGAATCACCAGATAAGAATATTGACGGAAAAGAATGGAGAGACTTCCCATCAATAAAAGAATACTTGATTAAGAAATCTGAGTCCTCGAAGAAAAAGGGGGGGGGGGGGGGAAAAACAAAGGCGACTTGGAACGGATGAAGCAAACAGCATTGAGAAGAACTAATAATTGATCTTGCGAATGTCGAAAATGATCGGATCCACTTGAATAGAGACACACCGGTTAAAAGGATTGACATGACAATCTTGATTATCATGAAGGATTGGTATTCACATAGGAATATGAGAACACCACTTAGGAAAGGTATGGAATCAACACTTGACTTAGAAGCAACTCGAATACCACATCTGAAAACAAAACAAAGGATTGGCTTGCAGAATAAGCCGGAACAAACATATGATAGAGATTTTGTCCAAAGTTTTCGTGGTGGGGCCTACACGGGCTCGATCATACAACACCATCATGTACAAGGCAGTGCACATGACATACGAAGCGTCCCCGAGTCAGCATAGCCAAGGACTCTTTAAGACACAATGAGACCATTTTAAAACCAACCGTGGATAGGCGGACCACTAGACGTCGAACGCCAATTTCATATCATACATTTGTCGGAGAGATATCCTAGGAGCTACTTGAATTCCCACTTATAAACTCCCGAAACTTTCCGGTTATGCAATCAGGTATTGGGGATACAGGGGAAGCATAATATCTCACCCAAAACTTCCTACATCTAGCTGTATCCATCCTTCGACACATAACCGAGAAACCTTCGGAAATCATTTACCTCAACCTTCGAAAAGCATCCGTTATACGAGTTATGGCAATACTCCCGAACTCTCGCCCCAGTACTGGGTGGCGTCGAGGTTATCTCACCAACAATTGCATAAAAGAGATTTTCGATGTCGGCGAAACTCAGGTATTCCAGAACTGCAACGATAAAATTGTGACGACAACACCTCGGAGCTCAACTCCCCGGGACACTGCCACAACCCCTAAATGTTAGGAGGCACCAAGAACAAACCATCAGAACGGTTCCAGGATACCCGCGTGATCCTAAATTTTTTTTAGTGAAATTTGAGAAGAGAAGAGTCAAAACTCTACGTCAGGATGCTTCACCAGAGCGACGAAGGGACTGAGGAGTAAAAAGAAATCCTACTCTCCGATATATATAATCCTAAATGACTCAAAACATTTTTCTAGACTCAACAACGCCAGCAATTCGATCAAGCAGGGGGCTCCTAAGTCGGGGAAGGCTCTGATTACCAACTTGTAACATCCACGATGCGGCTACATCTCCCACGTGTTGGAGCACGACTTAGAGGCATAACCGCATTGTAGGCAATGTCGCAAGAGGGGTAATCTTTAGACACCCCATGTACTGAACAAGAAAGAGGTACATAGTTGGCTTACAATCGCCACTTCACACAATAGATGAATAAAGCATTACATCAACAGATACAATCAAGGTCCGACTAAGGAACCAAAATAAAAGAAGACTACCCCTAATGCTACAGATCCCCGATCGCCCCAACTGGGCTCCACTACTGATCAACTGGAAACGGAACAACATAATGAATACGACCTTCATCGAGCTCCTCCTTGAGCTCAGTTGCGTCACCTGCACGATGTCATCGGCACCTGCAAGCTGGTTTTGGAAGTATCTGTGAGTCACGGGGACTCAGCAATCTCACACCCTCGCGATCAAGACTATTTAAGCTTTTGGGTAGGTAAAAGGTATTTGAGGTGGAGCCGCAGCAAGCACTAGCATATATGGTGGCTAACTTACGCAAATGAGAGCGAGAAGAGAAGGCAAAGCACGTTCGAGAATGTATGATCAAGAAGTGATCCAAGTCTACTTACGTTCAGGCATAACTCCAACACCGTGTTCACTTCCCGGACCCCATCGAGAAGAGACCATCACGGCTACACACGCGGTTGATGCATTTTAATTAAGTTAAGCTTCAGGTTTTCTACAACCGGACATTAACAAATTCCCATCTGCCCATAACCACAGGCACGGCTTTCAAAAGTTCAAAACCCTACAGGGGTGTCCCAACTTAGCCCATCACAAGCTCTGACGGTCAACGAAGGATATTCCTTCTCCCAAGACAATCCGATCAGACTCGGAATCCCGGTTACAAGACATTTCGACAATGGTAAAACAAGACCAGCAAAGCCACCCAGATGTGCCGACAAATCCCGATAGGAGCTGCACATATCTCGTTCTCAGGGCACACCGGATGAGCGCTCTTTACAGCTAAAACCAAACCTCGAGTTTCCCCGAGGGGGCGCTGCAAAGGACTCTAGTTTGGACCAACACTCAGAGGAGCACTGGCCCGGGGGTTTAAATAAAGATGACCCTTGAGTCTGCAGAACCCAAGGGAAAAAAGGCTAGGTGGCAAATGGTAAAACCAAG
>NC_053022.1:290963556-290976010 GCF_003073215.2 Triticum urartu
ACCGCTATCTGATGGGTGACCGGCGGAGAGTTAATCTCCCTTTGGTTGGGTTTAAGCCTGATCCGATCATAGTCCATAGTGACTCGCAGAGCGGCGATGCGATCCAAGAGCTTGTTCAAAGAGGAGAGCTCCATTGGATCCATCTGCTCGGCAAATTTCGAGCCAATGTGGAGGCTATTTTTGATGACCCGAGAAGTCATCGTCGGTGCAGCAGTCGAGCGGGCGGTCATGACAAAGCCGCCTAATCAGAGAGTTTGGCCTACAGCCAGGGCTCCCCCAGAGGTGATGTTGTCCTTGACAACGAGACGAGCCATCCTCCTTATGATGACGACATAGTGGAACTCTCAATGAAAGCACCAATGTCGGTGTCAAAACCGGCGGATCTCGGGTAGGGGGTCCCGAACTGTGCGTCTAAGGCGGATGGTAACAGGAGGCAGGGGACACGATGTTTATTCAGGTTCGGGCCCTCTTAATGGAGGTAATACCCTACCTCCTGCTTGATTATTTTTGATGATATGAGTGGTACAAGAGTTGATCTACCACGAGATCAAAGAGGCTAAACCCTAGAAGCTAGCCTATGGTATGATTGTATGTTGTCCTACGGACTAAAACCCTCCGGTTTATATAGACACCGGAGGGGGCTAGGGTTACACAAGGTCGGTTACAAAGGAGGAGATATACATATCTATATTGCCTAGCTTGCCTTCCACGCCAAGTAGAGTCCCACCCGGACACGGGACGAAGTCTTCAATCTTGTATCTTCATAGTCCAACAGTCCGGCCAAAGGATTTAGTCCGGCTGTCTGAAGACCCCCTAATCCAGGACTCCCTCAGTAACCCCGGAGGAGTATATAAGGGACATCTTCCAGAACGTTTCAGCCTCCGAAAAGGAAGAGGTATGTGGTACGGTAAGTAAATCCGACTCCAACACAGTTCTAATAGCAAATTTTCTCTGTTTTGGAATATTTAAGAAAATAGGAAAATAAGAAGCAGTTGGGAAAGGACATGAGGCTTCCACGAGGGTGGAGGGCGCGCCCCCTGCCTCGTGGGCACCTCATGTGCCCTCCGGACTCCGTTTTCTTGCATGATACTTCTTTTGGTCGGTAAAAATTCACTATATAATCTCCCAAAGGTTTTCACCACCGTACCACGCAAATATCCTCTGTTTTTGTTTGAGCTGTTTTTTGCCAGAGTTGTCAAAGCCAGGCATCATGTCGTCCCCCTCCCCCAACAATAGGGGCGACGATGCTTGGCTAATGAAGATAGAGCTGAAGAGAGAAGAACCCGGGGAGATCAACAAGATGATAGGATCAGAAGGCCACGGAGGATCAAGCTCTGGCAGCAGAAGAAGAAGACATCCTTCAACCTCATTATAATCTTCTTACCCAACTGAGATTGAAGCTTTCAAGATGATTGAGTTAGCTCGCATACAAAACAAGTATCTCACACGTGAAAATATTTTGTTGAAGGAGCATATCACCGCACTCAAGGGCATTATTCGCAAATTGGAGGATCTCCTACGCTCGATGTGTGACACTACATCATCAAACAACTCCATCATCATCACCTCTAAAGAAAGAGACATAAATACATGGGTATGGGCACTCGCCTTGGCACGTGCCAAGCTTGGGGGAGTGCCCCGGTATCGTATCACCATCACACTTTTATGTTTATTGTTTTTCTTAGTTCGATCCTTTTGGTAATATCTTGATCTGGTAGAATAAAGTTTAGTATGATCTAGTTTTGAGTTTTGCTTTATGATCCTTCTATGTAATCAAGTCCGTGAGCTATATATATAATAAATATTAGTGTTGAGTCAAGGGCTTGGTTATATTGCTATGATCTTGAGGTAATAAAAGTAAGAATAAAAATATAAATAAAGAGATCATATTGATCTTATGGAGAGTAATGACTTCACATATAAACAGTATGATGAATAAAAGTTGTTGAGAGTTGAAAAACATAGTTTTGGTCATCGTTGCAATTAATAGGATGTAATAAAGAAAGAGAGGTTTTCACATATAAATATACTATCTTGGACATCTTTTATGATTGTGAGCACTCATTAAAATATAACATGCTAAAAAGTTGATGTTGGACAAGGAAGACAATGTAATGGGTTATGTTTTCTTACATCCAAAATAAATTATATTGTCATGGATCATCCAACATGTTGAGCTTGTCTTTCCCCCTCATGCTAGCCAAATTCTTTGCACCAAGTAGAGATACTACTTGTGCTTCCAAATATCCTTAAACCAGTTTTGCCATGAGAGTCCACCATATCTACCTATGGATTGAGTAAGATCCTTCAAGTAAGTTGTCATTGTTGCAAGCAATAAAAATTGCTCTCTAATATGTATGATTTATTAGTGTGGAAGAAAATAAGGCTTTATACGATCTTGTGATGTGAAGAATAAAAGTGGCAGACTGCATAATAAAGGTCCATCACAAGTGGCCAATATAAAGTGACGGTCTTTTTGCATTAAGATTTCGTGCATCCAACCATAAAAACATATGACAACCTCTGCTTCCCTCTGCGAAGGGCCTATATTTTATTCTTATCTTATACTTCATACAAGAGTCATGGTGATCTTCACCTTTCCTTTTTACATTTTATCCTTTGGCAAGCACAATGTGTTGGAAATATCCTGATATATATAGCTAATTGGATGTGAGTTTTCATGAACTATTATTGTTGACATTACCCTTGAGGTAAAAGGTTGGTAGACAAAACTATAAGCCCCTAACTTTCTTTGTGTCTGATTAAAACTTCATACCCATAAATATTGCGTGAGTGTTAGCAATTGTGAAAGACTAAATGCTAGTTGAGTATGTTGACTTGCTGAAAAGCTCTTATATTGACTCTTTCCAATGTTATGATAAATTGCAATTGCTTCAATGACTGAGATTATAGTTTGTTAGTTTTCAATGAAGTTTCTGATTCATACTCGAAATTGTTAATGAATTGTTACTTTAGCATAAGAAATCATATGACAATATACATATATATATATTGCTGTTCTAAGAATGATCATGATGCCCTCATGTCCGTATTTTATTTTTCGACACCTCTATCTCTAAACATGTGGACACATTTTTCGATATCGGCTTTCGCTTGAGGACAAGCGAGGCTAAGCTTGGGGGAGTTGATACGTCAATTTTGCATCATGTTTTTATATCGATATTTATTGCATTATGGGCTGTTATTACATATTATGGCCCTGTTTGGTTCGCTGTGGATTTCTAAAAGCAGCTGTGAAAAATCTGCTGTGAAAAAATAGTTGTGGAAAATCTGATTTGAAAAAAGATGTAGGTCATTTGGCAAACCAGCTGATACAACCTTTTCAGATTTTGGCCCGCAGCGAATCAGATTTTGGAAAGCACATCCTGGGCTGCTTCCTTTTTTGGTTCAGATTTTGGCAGCGGATTTGTGGAATCGGATTCTGCTGGGTTCGCCCTTTAGTTCAGATTCTGCTGCGCGGCAAGCGGAATCCGGCAATAAAAGCTGAACCAAACAGGGCCTATGTCATAATACTTATGCCTATTCTCTCTTATTTTACAAGGTTTACACGAAGAGGAAGAATGCCGGCAGCTGGAATTCTGGGCTGGAAAAGGAGCAAATATTAGAGACCTATTCTGCACAACTCCAAAAGTCCTGAAACTTCACGGGAGTCAGTTTTAGAATATATAAAAAATATTGGGCGAAGGAAGCACCAGAGGGGGGCCACCCACCATCCACGAGGGTGGGGGGCGCGCCCCCTGCCTTGTTGGCCCCCTGGCAGGCCTCCGGTGCCCATCTCTGGCTATATGAAGTCTTTCGCCCTGAAAAAAAAATCATAAGCAAGCTCTCAGGACAAAACTTCACCATATTTCTTTTTACCTGAGGCGGAACCTTGGCGGAACCAATCTAGGGCTCCGGTGGAGCTGTTCTGCCGGGGAAACATCCCTCCGGGAGGGGGAAATCATCACCATCGATCCTCTCATTGGGAGGGGGTCAATCTGCATCAACATCTTCACCAGCACCATCTCATCTCAAACCCTAGTTCATCTCTTTTAGCCAATCTTTGTCCCAAATCCTCAGATTGGTACCTGTGGGTTGCTAGTAGTGTTGATTACTGCTTGTAGTTGATGCTAGTTGGTTTATTTGGTGGAAGATCATATGTTCAGATCCTTTATGCATATTAATACCCCTCTGATTATGAACATGAATATGATTTGTGAATAGTTACGTTTGTTCCTGAGGACATGAGAGAAGTCTTGCTATAAGTAGTCATGTGAATTTGGTAGTCGTTCGATATTTTGATGAGATGTATGTTGTCTTTCCTCTAGTGGTGTCATGTGAACGTCGACTACATGAAACTTCACCATTGTTTGGGCCTAGGGGAAGGCATTGGGAAGTAATAAGTATATTATGGGTTGCTAGAGCGACAGAAGCTTAAACCCTAGTTTATGCATTGCTTCGTAAGGGGCTGATTTGGATCCATATGTTTCATGCTATGGTTAGGTTTACCTTAATATTTCTTTTGTAGTTGCGGATGCTTTCAAGAGGGGTTAATCATAAGTGGGATGCTTGTCCAAGGAAGGGCAGTACCCAAGCACCGGTCCACCCACATATCAAATTATCAAACTACCGAACGCGAACCATATGAGCGTGATGATAACTAGCTTGACGTCAATTCCCATGTGTCCTCGGGAGCGCTTTCCTTTATATCAAGCTACAAAAAGGATTGGGTCATCTTTCTACACCTTATTTACTTTTATTACTTGTTACCCGTTACAAATTACCTTATCACAAAATTATCTGTTACCGATAATTTCAGTGCTTGCAGAGAATACCTTACTGAAAACTACTTATCATTTCCTTCTGCTCCTCGTTGGGTTCGACACTCTTACTTATCGAAAGGACTACGATAGATCCCATATACTTGTGGGTCATCAACCATAAGTAGAAGCGTTAAACAACGCAGTTGATGTAGTCGAACTTCTTCGTGCTCCAACCGATCAAGTACCGGACGCACGTCACCTCCGCATTTTGCACACGTTCAGCTCGGTGACGTCCCTCGCCTTCTTGATCCAGCAAGACATCGAGGTAGTAGATGAGTTCCGTTAGCACGAGGCGTCGTGACGGTGATGGTGAAGTGATCTTGGCAGGGCTTTGCCTACGCACTACAAAAATATGACCGAGCGGTGTAAACGGTGGAGGGGGGGGCGCCGCACACGGCTAGCCAATTGTATGAGGTGTGCTAGGGGCTCCCCCCACATATATATAAGTGGGAGGGAGAGGGGAGGAAGCCAGGGGTGCCCCAAGTAGGATTCGAATCCTACTTTCAGTTTCCCCAAGTGGCGCCCCCCTCCTTTTTTCACCGGAGAAGAAAGGGAAAGGGCAAGACAGAAAGGAAAGGGGGCCGAACCCCCCTTTTCCATCTCCCAACTCGGCCTCCTGCCATAGGGGGCGTGCCACCCCCTGTGGGCTGGGGTGCTCCTGTTGGGGAACGTAGTAATTTCAAAAATTTCCTACGCACACGCAAGATCATGGTGATGCATAGCAACGAAAGGGGAGAGTGTGTCCACGTACCCTCGTAGACCGAAAGCGGAAGCGTTAGCACAACGCGGTTGATGTAGTCGTACGTCTTCACGATCCGACCGATCAAGTACCGAATGCACGACACCTCCGAGTTCTGCGCACATTCAACTCGATGACGTCCCTCGAACTCCGATCCAGTCGAGTGTTGAGGGAGAGTTTCGTCAGTACGACGGTGTGGTGACGATGATGATGATCTACCGACGCAGGGCTTCGCCTAAGCACTGCTACGATATGATCGAGGTGGACTATGGTGGAGGGGGGCACCGCACACGGCTAAGAGGTCACGAAATCAATTGTTGTGTCTATGGGGTGCCCCTGGCCATGTATATAAAGGAGTGGAGGAGGGGAGGGGCCGGCCCTCTCTATGGCGCGCCCTAGGGGAGTCCTACTCCCACCGTGAGTAGGATTCCCCCTTTCCTAGTAGAACTTGGAGCCCTTCCAAGTAGTAGGAGTAGGAGAGAAGGAAAGGGAAAAGAGAAGAGAAGGAAGGAGGGGGCGCAGCCCCCTTCCCCCTAGTCCAATTCGGACTAGGCCTTGGGGGGGCGGGCGGCCTCTCTCACTTTCCCCTAAAGCCCAATAGGCCCATACACTCCCCGGCGAATTCCCGTAACTCCCCGGTACTCCGATAAATACCCGAATCACTCGGAACCTTTCCGGTGTCCGAATATAGTCGTCCAATATATCGATCTTTACGTCTCGACATTTCGAGACTCCTCGTCATGTCCCCGGTCTCATCCGGGACTCCGAACTACCTTCAGTACATCAAACATAAAACTCATAATATAACCGTCATCGAACTTTAAGCGTGCGGACCCTACGGGTTCGAGAACTATGTAGACATGACCGAGACACGTCTCCGGTCAATAACCAATAGCGGAACCTGGATGCTCATATTGGCTCCTACATATTCTACGAAGATCTTTATCGGTCAAAACCGCATAACAACATACGTTGTTCCCTTTGTCATCGGTATGTTACTTGCCCGAGATTCGATCGTCGGTATCTCAATACCTAGTTCAATCTCGTTACCGGCAAGTCTCTTTACTCGTTCCATAATACATCATCCTGCAACTAACTCATTAGTTGCAATGCTTGCAAGGCTTATAGTGATGTGCATTACCGAGAGGGCCAGATACCTCTCCGACAATCGGAGTGACAAATCCTAATCTCGAAATACGCCAACCCAACAAGTACTTCGGAGACACCTATAGCACCTTTATAATCACCCAGTTACGTTGTGACGTTTGGTAGCACACAAAGCGTTCCTCTGGTAAACGGGAGTTGCATAATCTCATAGTCATAGGAACATGTATAAGTCATGAAGAAAGCAATAGCAACATACTAAACGATCAAGTGCTAAGCTAACGGAATGGGTCAAGTCAATCACATCATTCTCCTAATGATGTGATCCCGTTAATCAAATGACAACTCATGTCTATGGTTAGGAAACATAACCATCTTTGATCAACGAGCTAGTTCAAGTAGAGGCATACTAGTGACACTCTGTTTGTCTATGTATTCACACATGTATTATGTTTCCGGTTAATACAATTCTAGCATGAATAATAAACATTTATCATGATATAAGGAAATAAATAATACTTTTATTATTGCCTCTAGGGCATATTTCCAACAGTCTCCCACTTGCACTAGAGTCAATAATCTAGTTACATTGTGATGAATCGAACACCCATGGAATTCTGGTGTTGATCATGTTTTGCCCTAGGGAGAGGTTTAGTCAACGGATCTGCTATATTCAGGTCCGTATGTACTTTACAAATCTCTATGTCTCCATCTTGAACATTTCACGAATGAGTTGAAGCGACGCTTGATGTGCCTTGTCTTCTTGTGAACCTGGGCTCCTTTGCAAGAGCAATAGCTCCAGTGTTGTCACAGAAGAGCTTGATCGGCCCCGACGCATTGGGTATGACTCCTAGGTCGGTGATGAACTCCTTCACCCATGCTTCATGTGCTGCCTCGAGGCTGCCATGTACTCCGCTCACATGTAGATCCCGCCACGACGCTTTGCTTGCAACTGCACCAGCTTACTGCCCCACCATTCAAAATATACACGTATCCGGTTTGTGACTTAGAGTCATCCAGATCTGTGTCGAAGCTAGCGTCGACGTAACCCTTTACGACGAGCTCTTCGTCACCTCCATAAACGAGAAACATTTCCTTAGTCCTTTTCAGGTACTTCAGGATATTCTTGACCGCTGTCCAGTGTTCCTTGCCGGGATTACTTTGGTACCTTCCTACCAAACTTACGGCAAGGTTTACATCAGGTCTGGTACACAGCATGGCATACATAATAGAACCTATGGCTGAGGCATAGGGGATGACACTCATCTCTTCTATTTCTTCTGCCGTGGTCGGACATTGAGCTGAGCTCAATTTCACACCTTGTAATACAGGTAAGAACCCCTTCTTAGAATCCATATTGAACTTCTTCAATAATCTTATCAAGTAATGTGCTTTGTGAAAGACCTATGAGGAGTTCTTGATCTATATCTATAGATCTTGATGCCTAATATATAAGCAGCTTCTCCAAGGTCCTTCATTGAAAAACTCTTATTCAAGTAGGCCTTATGCTGTCCAAAGAGTTCTATATCATTTCCCATCAAAAAGTATGTCATCTATATATAATATGAGAAATGCTACAGAGCTCCCACTCACTTTCTTGTAAACGCAGGCTTCTCCATAAGTCTGCGTAAACCCAAACGCTTTGATCATCTCATCAAAGCGAATGTTCCAACTCCGAGATGCTTGCACCAAGCCCATAAATCGAGCGTTGGAGCTTGCACACCTTGTCAGCATTCTTAGGATCGACAAAACCTTCCGGCTGCATCATATACAATTCTTCCTTAAGGAAACCATTAAGGAATGCCGTTTTGACGTCCATTTGCCATATCTCATAATCATAGAATGCGGCAATTGCTAACATGATTCGGGACGGACTTTAGCTTCGCTACCGGTGAGAAAGTCTCATCGTAGTCAACCCCTTGAACTTGTCGATAACCTTAGCGACAAGCCGAGCTTTATAGATGGTCACATTACCATCCGCGTCTGTCTTCTTCTTAAAGATCCATTTATTTTCTATGGCTCGCCGTTCAACGGGCAAGTCAGTCAAAGTCCATACTTCGTTTTCATACATGGATCCTATCTCGGATTTCATGGCTTCTAGCCATTTGTCGGAATCCGGGCCCGCCATCGCTTCTTCATAGTTCGAAGGTTCACCGTTGTCTAACAACATGATTTCCAAGACAGGGTTGCCGTACCACTCTGGTGCGGAACGTGTCCTTGTGGACCTTCGAATTTCAGTAGGAGCTTGATCAGAAGTATCTTGATCATTATCATTAACTTCCTCTCTAGTCGGTGCAGGCACCTCAGGAACATTTTCTTGAGTTGCGCCATTTCCGGTTCAAGAGGTAATACTTCATCAAGCTCTACTTTCCTCCCACTTACTTCTTTCGAGAGAAACTCTTTCTCTAGAAAGGACCCATTCTTGGCAACAAAGATCTTGCCTTCGGATCTGAGGTAGAAGGTGTACCCAACAGTTTCTTTTGGGTATCCTATGAAGACGCATTTTTCCGACTTGGGTTCGAGCTTTTCAGGTTGAAGTTTCTTGACATAAGCATCGCATCCCCAAACTTTAGAAACGACAACTTAGGTTTCTTACCAAACCATAATTCAAACGGTGTCGTCTCAACGGATTTCGACGGAGCCCTATTTAAAGTGAATGCGGCAGTCTCTAAAGCATAGCCCCAAAAAGATAGCGGTAAATCAGTAAGAGACATCATAGACCGCACCATATCCAATAGAGTGCGATTACGACGTTCGGACACACCGTTACGCTGAGGTGTTCCAGGCGGCGTGAGTTGTGAAACTATTCCACATTTTCTTAAGTGTGTGCCAAATTCGTGACTCAAGTATTCTCCTCCACGATCTGATCGTAGAAACTTGATTTTCCTGTCACGTTGATTCTCAACCTCACTCTGAAATTCCTTGAACTTTTCAAAGGTTTCAGACTTGTGTTTCATTAAGTAGACATACCCATATCTACTCAAGTCATCAGTGAGGGTGAGAACATAACGATAGCCACCGCGAGCCTCAACACTCATTGGACCGCACACATCAGTATGTATGATTTCCAATAAGTTGGTTGCTCGCTCCATTGTTCCTGAGAACGGAGTCTTGGTCATTTTACCCATGAGGCATGGTTCACACGTGTCAAATGATTCGTAATCAAGAGACTCTAAAAGTCCATCTGCATGGAGCTTCTTCATGCGTTTGACACCTATGTGACCAAGGCGGCAGTGCCACAAGTATGTGGGACTATCATTATCAACTTTACATCTTTTGGTACTCACACTATGAATATGTGTAGCATACGCTCGAGATTCATTAAGAATAAACCATTCACCATAGGAGCATGACCATAAAACATATCTCTCATATAAATGGAACAACCATTATTCTCAGATTTAAATGAGTAGCCATCTCGAATTAAACGAGATCCCGATACAATGTTCATGCTCAAAGCTGGCACTAAATAACAATTATTGAGGTTTAAAACTAATCCCGTAGGTAAATGTAGAGGCAGCGTGCCGACGGCGATCACATCAACCTTGGAACCATTCCCGACGCGCATCGTCACCTCGTCCTTCGCCAGTCTCCGTTTATTCCGCAGCTCCTGCTGTGAGTTACAAATATGAGCAACGGCACCGGTATCAAATACCCAGGAGTCACTACGAGTACTGGTAAGGTACACATCAATTACATGTATATCACATATACCTTTGTGTTGCCGGCCTTCTTGTCCGCTAAGTATTTGGGGCAGTTCCGCTTCCAGTGACCTTCCCTTGCAATAAAACACTCAGTCTCGGGCTTGGGTCCATTCTTTGGCTTCTTCCCGGCAGCTTGCTTGCCGGGCACAGAAACCTCCTTGCCGTCCTTCTTGAAGTTCTTTTTACCCTTGCCTTTCATAAACTTAGTGGTTTTATTGACCATCAACACTTGATGTTCCTTCTTGACTTCTACCTCCGCTGACTTCAGCATTGAGAACAACTCAGGAATGGTCTTTTGCATCCCCTGCATGTTGAAGTTCATCACAAAGCTCTTGTAGCTTGGTGGAAGCGACTGGAGGATTCTGTCAATGACCGCATCATCCGGGAGATTAACTCCCAGCTGAGACAAGCGGTTATGCAACCCAGACATAGTGAGTATGTGCTCACTGATAGAACTATTTTCCTCCATCTTACAGCTGAAGAACTTATCGGAGACTTCATATCTCTCGATCCGGGCATGAGCTTGAAAAACCATTTTCAGCTCTTTGAACATCTCGTATGCTCCATGTCTCTCAAAATGCTTTTGGAGCCCCGGCAATAAGCTGTAAAGCATGCCGCACTGAACGAGGGAGTAGTCGTCAACACGTGTCTGCCAAGCGTTCATAACGTCTTGGTTCTGTGGGACGGGTGGATCACCTAGCGGTGCTTGTAGGACATAATCTTTCTTGGCAGCTATGAGGATGATCCTCAGGTTCCGGACCCAGTCCGTATAGTTGCTGCCATCGTCTTTCAGCTTGGTTTTCTCTAGGAACGCGTTGAAGTTGAGGACTACGTTGGCCATTTGATCTACAAGACATATTGCAAAGATTTTAGACTAAGTTCATGATAATTAAGTTCATCTAATCAAATTATTAATGAACTCCCACTTAGATTAGACATCCCTCTAGTCATCTAAGTATTACATGATCCGAGTTAACTAGACCGTGTCCGATCATCACGTGAGACGGACTAGTCAACGTCGGTGAACATCTTCATGTTGATCGTATCTTCTATACGACTCATGCTCGACCTTTCGGTCTTCTGTGTTCCGAGGCCATGTCTATACACATGTTAGGCTCGTCAAGTTAACCCTAAGTGTATTGCTGTGTAAAACTGTCTTACACCCGTTGTATGTGAACGTAAGGATCTATCACACCCGATCATCACGTGGTGCTTCGAAACAACGAACTTTAGCAACGATGCACAGTTAGGGGGGAACACTCCTTGAAATTGTTATGAGGGATCATCTTATTTACTACCGTCGTTCTAAGTAAACAAGATGCAAAAACATGATAAACATCACATGCAATCAAATAATAAACGTGACATGATATGGCCAATATCACATAGCTCCTTTGATCTTCATCTTGGGGCTCTATGATCATATTGTCACCGGCTTGACACCATGATCTCCATCATCATGATCTCCATCATTGTGTCTCCATGAAGTTGCTCGCCAACTATTATTTCTACTACTATGGCTAACGCGTTTAGCAATAAGTAAATTAATTTACATGGCATTACTCAATGACACGCAGGTCATATAAAAGAATAAAGACAACTCCTATGGCTCCTGCCGGTTGTCATACTCATCGACATGCAAGTCGTGATTCCTATTACAATAGCATGAACATCTCATACATCACATATAGATCATTCATCATTCATCACAACTTTGGCCATATCATATCACAAACCACTTGCTGCAAAAACAAGTTAGACGTCCTCTAATTGTTGTTGCAAGTTTTACGTGGCTGATTTAGGGTTCTAGCAAGAACGTCTTCTTACCTACGTTAAAGCCACAACGTGATTTGTCAACTTCTATTTACCCTTCATAAGGACCCTGTTCATCGAATCCGCTCCAACTAAAGTGGGAGAGACAGACACCCGCCAGCCACCTTATGCAACTAGTGCATGTTAGTCGGTGGAACCGGTCTCACGTAAGCGTACGTGTAAGGTTGGTCCGGGCCGCTTCATCCCACAATACCGCTGAAGCAAGAAAAGACTAGTACGGCAAGAAAGTTGACAAAATCTAGCGCCCATCT
>NC_053022.1:290977010-290994914 GCF_003073215.2 Triticum urartu
TCTCCCGTTTGGAAGCTTCAGCTTCCGAATCCCCGGGTGCAGTCCTTTTCCTCCTCCGGTCGTCTTCCTTCATGGAGACGCTCGCTCCCTCGGTTAGAATGGGCAGCGTTGGGGGCCCGCGTCCGCCTGTATTATCCTTCCCAGTATCTTCCTTCAAGGGCTCCGGGTAGGGTGCGACCTGGAGCATCTTTTCCAATACCGGATTGTCCAAACCCTCAGGGAGGGGGGCCGAACACCGAATCAACTTCGCCTTTGTTAGCCAGTCCTGGTCAAAAAGTGAAATCTCAGAAATAACTTCGTAACAAATGAGAGATGGTATGTTCGGCCGGAAGATTCCTTACCTGTTCGGCAGCGCGGTTACTGCTCAGGCCCACGTCCTCGGTGATTTCCGGACACTCTACCTGAGGTCCGAAGAATGACTTGTACATCTCCTCGTGCGTCAGGCCGAGGAAATTTTGGATGACACGCGGTCCCTCGAGATTGAACTCCCACAACCGAAGGGGCCGGCGTTTGCAAGGCTGGACTTGATGAACCAGCATAACTTGTATTACCGCAACCAAACTAAAATCTCCATTGAAGAGATCTCGAATGCAGCTTTGCAGTATAGGCACGTCCTTGGCTGGACCCCAGCTCAGACCTCTGCTGATCCATGACATCAGTTGTGGTGGAGGGCCCAAGCGGAAAACAGGGGCGGCCGCCCACTTGGCACTTCTAGGAGCCGTGATGTAGAACCACTCATGTTGCCACAATTCAGACACCTCTGGAATGGAACCTTTGGGCCATGGAGCTCCCGTCATCTTGCATATTGAGGCACCTCCACATGCAGCATGTTGCCCCTCAGTCATCTTCGGCCTTACTTCAAAGGTCTTGAGCCACAGGCCAAAGTGAGGGGTAACCCGGAGGAAGGCCTCACACACGACAATAAATGTCGTGATATGAAGAAAGGAGTTCGGAGCTAGATCATGGAAATCTAGCCCGTAATAAAACATCAAACCCCTAATGAAAGGATCCAGAGCAAGGCCTAGACCTCGGAGGAAGTGGGAGACGAACACGACGTTCTCGTTGGGTTCGGGGGAGGGGACGGCCTGCCCTCGGGCAGGCAGCCGATGCAAAACCTCGGCGGTCAGATATCTGGCCTCCCTCAACTTTTTGATGTCTTCTTCCGTGAGGGAGGAAGGCACCCATCGGCCTTGAAGGCTAGATCCGGACATGATTGAAGGTTCGGAGCACCTGACCTGAACTTTGGGTGTTTGAGCTTGAGGTGGGGGAAGGATTCGATTGAGCACAGGAGGGAAAAAATAAAAACCTTGTCCCTTTATAAAGAAGGTGAATATTAAGCGTCCTCTCCATGGCCGTTTGGACTTGCCTATAGTCTAGGAGTTCTAGAAGCGGTTGGGTTACCCACGCCCGTATTGATGAGAATCCCGGAATAAGGGGACACGATCTCTGCTTCAACAAGACGTGCCAAGGAAACCGCCTCGCATGACGCGCTGAGGTGAGATAATAAAACGATTCGAATAAAGGCTTGGTCGTGGTGCGTCACACTACGGAATACGTTAGCAGATTAGATTTGTGTAAATATTATTCTCTCTATGGCAATATGTGGAAACTTATTTTGCAGAGCCGGACATTGTCTTTGTGTTCAAAATCTTCTATGAAGTACTTGGAGGAGGAACCCGCCTTGCAATGCCGAATACAATCTGCGCGCCAGACTCATAGTCATTGAAGCCTGGTTCAGGGGCTACTGAGGGAGTCCTGGATTAGGGGGTGTCCGGATGGCCGGACTATACCTTCAGCCGGACTCCTGGACTATGAAGATACAAGATTGAAGACTTCGTCCCGTGTCCGGAGGGACTTTCCTTGGCGTGGAAGGCAAGCTTGGCGATACGGATATGTAGATCTCCTACCGTTGTAACCGACTTTGTGTAACCCTAACCCTCTCCGGTGTCTATATAAACCGAGGGTTTTAGTCCGTAGGACAACATACAGAACAACAATCATACCATAGGATAGCTTCTAGGGTTTAGCCTTTCCGATCTCGTGGTAGATCTACTCTTGTACTACCCATATCATCAATATTAATCAAGCAGGACGTAGGGTTTTACCTCCATCAAGAGGGCCCGAACCTGGGTAAAACTTCGTGTCCCTTGCCTTCTGTTACCATCCGGCCCTAGACGCATAGTTCGGGACCCCTACCCGAGATCCGCCGGTTTTGACACCGACGAAGACCTAGGGAAATTTGAGGAAGCCCATCATTGGAATATACAAGCCGAGTTCTATGACGTAAAATTCCCACTAGTATATGAAGTGAACCATATGAGACTCTATATGAAGAACATGGTGCTACTTTGAAAGACAATATATGAGACTGCTATATCATGGTGCTACTTTGAAGCACAAGTGTGGAAAAAAGGATAGTAGCATTGCCCCTTTTTATTTATTTATATTTTTTTGGGCCTTCTTTTTTTTCTTTGGCCTTTCTCTTTTTTGGGACAATGCTCTATTGAATGATGATCATCACACTTCTATTTATTTACAACTCAATGATTACAACTCGATACTAAAACAAAGTATGACTCTATATGAATGCCTCCGGCGGTGTACCGGGATATGCAATGAATCACGAGTGACAAGTATGAAAGAATTATGAACGGTGGCTTTGCCACAAATACTATGTCAACTACATGATCATGCTAAGCAATATGACAATGATGGTGTGTCATGATGAACTAGATGGTGGAAAGTTGCATGGCAATATATCTCGGAATGGCTATGGAAATGCCATAATAGGTAGGTATGGTGGCTGTTTTGAGGAAGGTATATGGTAGGTGTATGATACCGGAGAAAGTGTGCGCGGTATTAGAGAGGCTAGCAAGGGTGAGAGTGCGTATAATCCATGGACTCAACATTAGTCATAAAGAACTCATATACTTATTGCAAAAATTTAGAAGTTATCAAAGCAAAGTATTACGCGCATGCTCCTAGGGGGATAGATTGTAGGAAAAGACCATCGCTCATCCCCGACCGCCACTCATAAGGAAGACAATCAATAAATAAATCATGCTCCGACTTCATCACATAACGGTTCACCATACGTGCATGCTACGGGAATCACAAACTTCAACACAAGTATTCTTTAAATTCACAACTACTCAACTAGCATGACTTTAATATTATCACCTCCATATCTCAAAACAATTATCATGCTTCAATCTTTTCTTAGTATTCAACACACTCAAAAGAAAGTTTCACAAATCTTGAATACCAAGCATATTATTATTAGGCAAATTACCATGCTATTAAGAGACTCTCAAATTAATTTAAGTGAAGCATGAGAGATCAATAGTTTCTTTAAAACGAATCCACCACCGTGCTCTAAAAGATCTAAGTGAAGCACATAGAGCAAAATTATCTAGCTCAAAAGATATAAGTGAAGCACATAGAGCAAAATTATCTAGCTCAAAAGATATAAGTGAAGCACATAGAGCAAAATTATCTAGCTCAAAATATAAGTGAAGCACATAGAGCAAAATTATCTAGCTCAAAAGATATAAGTGAAGCACATAGAGTATTCTATCAAATTTTAATTCATGTATGGCTCTCTCAAAAGGTGTGTACAGCAAGGATTATTGTGGCGTACTAACAAAGAATACACAAATAATACAAGACGCTCCAAGCAAAACACATATCATGTTGGTGAATAAAAATATAGCTCCAAGTAAATTACCGATGGAAGTGGACGAAAGAGGGGATGCCTTCCGGGGCATCCCCAAGCTTTGACTTTTTGGTGTCCTTGGATTATCTTGGGGGTGCCATGGGAATCCCCAAGCTTAGGCTCTTTCCACTCCTTGTTCCATGATCCATCAAAAGAATTCACCCAAAACTTGAAAACTTCACAACACAAAACTCAAAATAGAAAACTCGTGAGCTCCGTTAGCGAAAGAAAACAAAAGACCACTTCAAGGTACTGTAATGAAATCATTCTTTATTTATATTGGTGTTAAACCTAATGTATTCCAACTTCTCTATGGATTATAAACTATTTTACTAGCCATAGATTCATCAAAATAAGCAAACAACACACGAAAAACAGAATCTGTCAAAAACAGAACAGTCTGTAGTAATCTGTAGCTAGCGCAAGATCTGGAACCCCAAAAATTCTAAAATAAATTGCTGGACGTGAGGAATTTATCTATTAATCATCTGCAAAAAATTAACTAAATATCACTCTTCAAATAAAAATGACAGCAGTTCTCGTGAGCGCTAAAGTTTCTGTTTTTTACAGCAAGTTCAACAAGACTTTCCCCAAGTCTTCCCAACGGTTCTACTTGGCACAAACACTAATTAAACACAAAAACACAACCAAAACAGAGGCTAAATAATTTATTTATTACTAAACAGGAGCAAAAGGCAAGGAATAAAAATAAAATTGGGTTGCCTCCCAACAAGCGCTATCGTTTAACGCCCCTAGCTAGGCATAACAGCAAGAATAGATCTAGGTATTGCCATCTTTGGTAGGCAATCCATAAGTGGCTCTCATGATAGTTTCATATGGTAATTTTATTTTCTTTCTTGGAAAGTGTTCCATGCCCTTTTTTAATGGAAATTGAAATCTAATATTCCCTTCCTTCATATCAATAATCGCACCAACCGTTCTAAGGAAAGGTCTACCAAGAATAATAGGGCAAGAAGGATTGCAATCTATATCAAGAACAATGAAATCTACGGGCACATAATTCCTATTTGCAACAATAAGAACATCATTAATTCTTCCATAGGTTTCTTAATAGTGGAATCCGCAAGATGCAAGTTTAGAGAGCAATCATCAAAATTACGGAAATCTAGTAAATCACACAAAGTCTTGGGAATAGTAGAGACACTAGCACCCAAATCACACAAAGCATAAAACTCATGATCTTTAATTTTAATTTTAATAGTTGGTTCCCACTCATCATAGAGTTTTCTAGGGATAGAAAACTTCAACTCAAGTTTTTCTTCATAAGATTGCATCAAGGCATCAACAATATGTTCGGTGAAGGCTTTATTTTGACTATAAGCATGTGGAGAATTTGCAGCGGATTGCAACAAGGAAATACAATCAATTAAGAGGCAAATTTCATAATTAAATTCCTTGAAATCCAATATAGTGGGTTTAGCAACATCTAGATTTTTATTTCTTTCAATTCCACTTTCATCAATTTCATCATTAAGATCTAAATACTCCGAATTTTTAGAAACGCCTTCTAGGTAAAGGAAGATCATATTCAGTTTCATCAAGATTCATATTGCAAAACAAAGATTTAATAGGAGACACATCAATAACTTTTAGATCTTCATCTTGATTTTCATAGGAATTGGAAGAACACGCTTTAATAAAGCATCTTTGGAAGCACGCATCCTAGCGGTTCTTTCTTACACTCATCAATTGAAATTCTCATGGCTTTTAGAGACTCATTAATATCATGCTTAGGTGGAATAGATCTAAGTTTCAAAGCATCAACATCAAGAGCATTCTTCAACGTTCCTAGCCAATCATCAATCTTAAGCAATTTTTCTTCAATCATAAGCATTAAATTCTTTTGCGAGAAAATAAATTCTTTATATTAGATTCAAAATCAGAGGGCATCTTATTATAATTTCCATAAGAGTTGTTGTAGGAATTCCCATAATTATTAGAAGGATTACTAGGATATGGCCTAGGATTAAAATTCCCTCTATAAGCGTTGTTACCAAAATTATTCCTACCAACAAAATTCACATCCATAGATTCATTGTATATTCTCAATCAAAGTAGACAAAGGCATATCATTAGGATCAGAAGAAACACTCTTAGTAGCAAATAATTTCATAAGTTCATCCATCTTTCCACTCAACACATTAATTTCTCTATCGCATGCACTTTTTTATTAGAAGTTCTTTCAGTATGCCATTGAGAATAATTAACCATAATATTATCTAGGAGTTTAGTAGCATCTCCTAAAGTGATTTCCATAAAAGTGCCTCCCGCGGCCGAATCTAAAAGATTTCTAGAAGCAAAATTCAATCCGGCATAAAAAAATTGTATAATCATCCACAAATTCAAACCATGAGTAGGGCAATTACGTATCATTAATTTCATTCTCTCCCAAGCTTGTGCAACATGTTCATGATCAAGTTGTTTAAAGTTCATAATATCATTTATAAGAGAGATGATCTTAGAGGGAGAAAAATACTTAGAGATAAAAGCATCTTTGCACTTGTTCCATGAATCAATACTATTCTTAGGCAAAGACGAAAACCAAGCTTTAGCACGATCTCTAAGCGAAAAAGGAAATAGCTTTAATTTAACGACATCATTATCGACATCTTTCTTCTTTTGCATATCACATAAATCAACAAAGCTATTCAGATGAGTAGCGGCATCTTCACTAGGAAGGCCGGCGAATTGATGTTTCATAACAAGATTCAACAAAGCAGTATTGATTTCACAAGATTCATTATTGTCAAGAGGAGCAATCGGAGTGCTAAGGAAATCATTATTATTGGTATTGGTGAAGTCACACAATTTGGTAGTATCTTGAGCCATCGCGACAAACAAGCAATCTAACACACGAGCAAACAAAAAGCAAGCGGACAAAAAGAGGCAAACAGAGAGGGAGGATAGAGAGAGAGGGCGAATAAAACGGCAAGGGTGAATGGGGGAGAGGAAAACGAGAGGCAAATGGCAAATAATGTAATGCGAGAGATAGGGATTGTGATGGGTACTTGGTATGTTGACTTTTTGCGTAGACTCCCCGGCAACGGCGCCAGAAATCCTTCTTGCTACGTCTTGAGCTTGCGTTGGTTTTCCCCGAAGAGGAAGGGATGATGCAGCAGAGTAGCGTAAGTATTTCCCTCAGTTTTTGAGAACCAAGGTATCAATCCAGTAGGAGCCCACGCTCAAGTCCCTCGTACCTGCACAAAGCGATAGCTACTCGCAACCAACGCGATTAGGGGTTGTCAAGCCCTTCACGGTCACTTACGAGAGTGAGATCTGATAGATAGAATATTTTTGGTATTTTTGATATAAAGATGCAAAGTAAAAAGTAAAGCAAAGTAAATAGCAAAACAATATAAAAGTAATGGAGATTGATATGATGAGAATAGACCCGGGGGCCATAGGTTTCACTTAGTGGCTTCTCTCAAGAGCATAAGTATTCTACGGTGGGTGAACAAATTACTGTTGAGCAATTGATAGAATTGTGCATAATTATGAGAATATCTAGGCATGATCATGTATATAGGCATCACGTCCGTGACAAGTAGATCGAAACGATTCTGCATCTACTACTATTACTCCACTCATCGACCGCTATCCAGCATGCATCTAGAGTATTAAGTTAAAAACAGAGTAACGCCTTAAGCAAGATGACATGATGTAGAGAGATAAATTCATGCAATATGAAATAAACCCCATCTTGTTATCCTCGATGGCAACGATACAATACGTGCCTTGCTGCCCCTTCTGTCACTGGGTAAGGACACCGCAAGACCGAACCCAAAGCTAAGCACTTCTCCCATGGCAAGAACTACCAATCTAGTTGGCCAAACCAAATGGATAATTCGAAGAGACTTGCAAAGATAACCAATCATGCATAAAAGAATACAGAGAAGATTCAAATATTATTCATAGATAGACTTGATCATAAACCCACAATTCATCGGTCTCAACAAACACACCGCAAAAAGAAGATTACATCGAATAGATCTCCACAAGAGAGGGGGAGAACTTTGTATTGAGATTCAAAGAGAGAGAAGAAGCCATCTAGCTACTAACTATGGACCCGAAGGTCTGAGGTAAACTACTCACACTTCATCGGAGGGGCTAGGATGATGTAGAAGCCCTCCGTGATGACGGCCCTCTTCCGGTGGAGCTCCGGAACAGGCCCCAAGATGGGATCTCGTGGATACAGAAAGTTGCGGCGGTGGAATTAGGTTTTTGGCTCCTGTTCTGATCGTTTGGGGGTACGTGTGTATATATAGGAGGAAGGAGTACGCCGGTGGAGCATCGAAGGGCCCAAGAGGCAGGGGCGCACCCTAGGGGGGCACCCCCCACCCTCGTGACCACCTCTTTGATCCCTTGCAGTAGGATCCAAGTCTCCTCTAGATCACGTCGGTAGAAAATCACGTTCTGAAGATTTATTCCGTTTGGGACTCCGTTTGATATTCTGTTTATCTGAAACACTGAAAATAGGCAAAAAAACAGCAATTCTGGTGCCCTCGGTTATAGGTTTAGTCCCAAAAATAATATAAAAAGTGGAAAATAAAGCCCAATAGAGTCAAAACAGTAGATTATATAGCATGGAGCAATCAAAAATTATAGATACGTTGGAGATGTATCAACTGTCATTAGATAGTAATACTAGTGGTTTGCATGTGAATTTATTGGCAGGGTGGACCAACATTGGAGATGCAGGATAGGATTTAATGGTTGGATGCTTAATTTCGGTTGTATCGATTTCACCTCTTCCATCACTGTGAACAAATATCCTTGGTATGATGAAGAATAGGCGCTATATTTCTGCTCTGAACGAGCAAATCAATTCAGTATGAAATTGTCCAGGGCAAAACATGACTGTATAAAATTGTCCAGTGCAAAACATGACAGATGCTAAGCGGAAGAGACTTGTTTAAACTAAAAATACAAGGTGGGGTATATGTTTACTAGCTGCTTGATATTTGTGTAGACAGAGATGTATGCCCTTTTGTGGCACCCCGGCTCAGAGAAACCGGAACGCCCCGTATTCTAGCCCATAGATCAAGGAGAAGTCTTCTGGAATACGGAACTGCTTAGCATAGAGCAAACCAGCTTTCTATTATTACACGAATATGAATACAAGGTCTCCAATATTATAATGAATAACATCGGCATGGCGACACTACGCCATCCTCAGTTGCTCTATACGAGCAGCAGAACTACTCGAAGCAGCGGAAAAACTACTGGCAGCGGAACAACCACGACGGTGGTGAACTCCACTTCGCAGGGACTCTCGCTGGAACGTTTATCCTAGCTCGCATGAACGGAAACCACGACAAACAATCAAGCAATCACGGCATGACCTACAAACTGGCATGACACACCAGGTTAGTATATTGAATGTACTTGCAAGCTCACAATAACCAGAAGCATTCAAGACAAACACCAGCATGGCAATTACAGATCAAACAGGAATTATCATGAGATCATCAGGATAACATGGCATGAACAACATGAACATGGTACAGCTAGAACAATATGAGCATGGCATGAACATATAAATCTGACGATACTAGCATGCAGCATGATGGCACTATATGCACCACTTATTCTGTCCGAGTTATCTCATAACCATAACCGGCATCACTTACCAACCTCGGACATCACACGATCATCTCGGGATCAAATCAAGCTTGGTATAATCAATATCGCAGTAATCATTAAATGACCACAAGGAGCTAGATCTTTACCCACGATTCTCGCACAACATCACGAATATCCAACAACTCGGTATCCTCTCAAACGGTGATCATTCCGGTGATCACAACCATGACCAACACTTGGTCTCAAACGATGATCTTTCTGGCGATGACAACCAACTTATCTCCTCATCGAACCAGGGTTGTTATTGATCACATTATTATTAATTACTGTTGACTCACAGTGTGACCAACTATGAATTGGGCCCTTATCCGCGGGTGCAGCTATCGATAGGTTTAATATACACTCTACAAAGGTTAGTACACTATACCCACACTACGGAACCCATGGCCTCGCATTCCCATTCAGGTGGACCAACGGCGCCCCGACAAAACCGATCTACTGCCATGACACTCTCCCGGCCACTCCGACTCACTCCCCACTGGGCTAGTCCTGGGTGGCCCCATGTCTACCAAAGACACCAACGACCACCGTCGTGGCCTAACATAAACGGTCCCAAATGGGGACCCAGATCCATAACAACAACAACGGGCACACAAGGCTTATGTCTATTGGAAATATGCCCTAGAGGCAATAATAAAAGCATTATTATTATATTTCCTTGTTCATGATAATTGTCTTTATTCATGTTATAATTGTGTTATCCGGAAATCGTAATACATGTGTGAATAACATAGACACCAACATGTCCCTAGTAAGCCTCTAGTTGACTAGCTCGTTGATCAACAGATAGTCATGGTTTCCTGACTATGGACATTGGATGTCATTGATAACGAGATCACATCATTAGGAGAATGATGTGATGGACAAGACCCAATCCTAAACATAGCACAAGATCGTATAGTTCGTTTGCTAGAGTTTTCCAATGTCAAAGTATCTTTTCCTTAGACCATGAGATCGTGTAACTCCCGGATACCGTAGGAGTGCTTTGGGTATACCAAACGTCACAACGTAACTGGGTGACTATAAAGGTATACTACGGGTATCTCCGAAAGTGTCTGTTGGGTTGACATGGATCAAGACTGGGATTTGTCACTCCGTATGACGGAGAGGTATCACTGGGCCCACTCGGTAATGCATCATCATAATGAGCTCAAAGTGACCAAGTGTCTGGTCACGGGATCATGCATTACGGTACGAGTAAATTGACTTGCCGGTAACGAGATTGAACGAGGTATTGGGATACCGACGATCGAATCTCGGGCAAGTAACATACCGATTGACAAAGGGAATTGTACGGGTTGATTGAATCCTCGACATCGTGGTTCATCCGATGAGATCATCGTGGAGCATGTGGGAGCCAACATGGGTATCCAGATCCCGCTGTTGGTTATTGACCGGAGAGTCGTCTCGGTCATGTCTGCTTGTCTCCCGAACCCGTAGGGTCTACACACTTAAGGTTCGGTGACGCTAGGGTTGTAGAGATATGAGTATGCAGTAACCGAAAGTTGTTCGGAGTCCCAGATGAGATCCCGGACGTCACGAGGAGTTCCGGAATGGTCCGGAGGTAAAGAATTATATATAGGAAGTGCTGTTTCGGCCATCGGGACAAGTTTCGGGGTCACCGGTATTGTACCGGGACCACCGGAAGGGTCCCGGGGGTCCACCGGGTGGGGCCACCTATCCCGGGGGGCCCCATGGGCTGAAGTGGGAGGGAACCCAGCCCAAAGTGGGCTGGGGCGCCACCCCCCAAGGGCCCATGCGCCTAGGGTTGGGGGGGAACCCTAGAGGGGGCGCCCCCTTGCTTGGGGGGCAAGCCCCCCACCCTTGGCCGCCGCCCCCCCTAGTAGATCCATCTACTAGGGCCGGCGCCCCCCCTTGGCACCCCTATATATAGTGGGGGAGAGGAGGGACTTCATACCCCAGCCCCTGGCGCCTCCCTCTCTCCCCGTTACGTCTCCCTCTCTCGTAGTATAGGCGAAGCCCTGCTACTGTGACGCCCTGCATCCACCACCACGCCGTCGTGCTGCTGGATCTTCGTCAACCAAGCCAGCCAACGACCAGACGAATTTTTTTTTTTCCTTTTTTTTTTTTTTTTTTTTTTCCCCCTCCCCACCCGCCACAATTGTCTAAATACCTAACAATTACGACCCGTACTATGCCACGTGTGCACCCCACCCACGCCCAATCCGCAGTCTATGCTCAGTACTGCACTCCGACAAACAAAATACAAGAAAATTTGACAACAGGTATATCTTGCTTTCGTTTTATTTCCTCCATCGCCGATGAAACTCCTCGAGCTCCGGTTAAACAGCCGATGCACACACATTAGCTCACTAAAAACAACCTCTCCTTCCCTTGTCTGGATCAATAAGGATGGAGACGATTCCTCCTCCGTCCCGCATATACGTGTGATTTAACGCGGAGGTGCTGTCCGTTCGGCGCTTGGTCATCGATGATTTGGATCACGTCGTGTACGACTACATCATCACCGTTCTTTGAACGCTTCCGCACGCGATCTACAAAGGTATGTAGATGCATCCGATGGCTTGTTGCTAGATGAACTCCTAGATGGATCTTGGTGAAACGAGTAGGAAAATTTTTGTTTTCTGCAACGTTCCCCAACAGTGGCATCATGAGCTAGGTCTATGCGTAGTTCTTCTTGCACGAGTAGAACACAATTTGTTGTGGGCGTAGATTTGTCAACTTTCTTGCCGCTACTAGTCTTTTCTTGCTTCAGCGGTATTTGTGGGATGAAGCGGCCCGGACCAACCTTACACGTACGCTTACGTGAGACCGGTTCCACCGACTAACATGCACTAGTTGCATAAGGTGGCTGGCGGGTGTCTGTCTCTCCCACTTTAGTTGGAGCGGATTCGATGAACAGGGTCCTTATGAAGGGTAAATAGAAGTTGACAAATCACGTTGTGGCTTTAACGGTAAGAAGACGTTCTTGCTAGAACCCTAATTCAGCCACGTAAAACTTGCAACAACAATTAGAGGACGTCTAACTTGTTTTTGCAGCAAGTGGTTTGTGATATGATATGGCCAAAGTTGTGATGAATGATGAATGATCTATATGTGATGTATGAGATGTTCATGCTATTGTAATAGGAATCACGACTTGCATGTCGATGAGTATGACAACCGGCAGGAGCCATAGGAGTTGTCTTTATTCTTTTATATGACCTGCGTGTCATCAAGAAACGCCATGTAAATTACTTTACTTTATTGCTAAACGCGTTAGCCATAGTAGTAGAAGTAATAGTTGGCGAGCAACTTCATGGAGACACGATGATGGAGATCATGATGATGGAGATCATGGTGTCAAGCCGGTGACAAGATGATCATGGAGCCCCAAGATGGAGATCAAAGGAGCTATGTGATATTGGCCATATCATGTCACGTTTATTATTTGATTGCATGTGATGTTTATCATGTTTTTGCATCTTGTTTACTTAGAACGACGGTAGTAAATAAGATGATCCCTCATAACAATTTCAAGAAGTGTTCTCCCCTAACTGTGCACCGTTGCTAAAGTTCGTCTTTCTAAGCACGCCGTGCTGATCGGGTGTGTGGATCCATACGTTCACATACAACGGGCTGTAAGACATTGATTACACATGCAAAACACTTAGTTAACTTGACGAGCCTAGCATGTACAGACATGGCCTCGGAACACAGAAGACCGAAAGGTCGAGCATGAGTCGTATAGAAGATACGATCAACATGAAGATGTTCACCGACGTTGACTAGTCCGATCTCACGTGATGATCGGACACGGCCTAGTTAACTCGGATCATGTAATACTTAGATGACTAGAGGGATGTCTAATCTAAGTGGGAGTTCATTAATAATTTGATTAGATGAACTTAATTATCATGAACATTAGTCTAAAATCTTTGCAATATGTCTTGTAGATCAAATGGCCAACGTAGTCCTCAACTTCAACGCGTTCCTAGAGAAAACCAAGCTGAAAGACGATGGCAGCAACTATACGGACTGGGTCCGGAACCTGAGGATCATCCTCATAGCTGCCAAGAAAGATATGTCCTACAAGCACCGCTAGGTTGAAGCTCCCGTCCCCAAGAACCAAGACGTTATGAACGCTTGGGCAGACACGTGTTGACGACTACTCCCTCGTGTTCAGTGCGGCATTGCTTTACAGCTTAGAGCCGGGGCTCCAAAAGCGTTTTGAGAGACATGGAGCATATGAGATGTTCGAAGAGCTGAAAATGGTTTTTCAAGCTCATGCCCGGATCGAGAGATATGAAGTCTCCGATAAGTTCTTCAGCTGTAAGATGGAGGAAAATAGTTCTGTCAGTGAGCACATACTCACTATGTCTGGGTTACATAACCGCTTGTCTCAGCTGGGAGTTAATCTCCCGGATGATGCGGTCATTGACAGAATCCTCCAGTCGCTTCCACCAAGCTACAAGAGCTTTGTGATGAACTTCAACATGCAGGGGATGCAAAAGACCATTCCTGAGTTGTTCTCATGCTGAAATCAGCGGAGGTAGAAGTCAAGAAGGAACATCAAGTGTTGATGGTCAATAAAACCACTAAGTTCAAGAAAGGCAAGGGTAAAAAGAACTTCAAGAAGGACGGCAAGGAGGTTGCCGCGCCCGGCAAGCAAGCTGCCAGGAAGAAGCCAAAGAATGGACCCAAGCCCGAGACGAGTGCTTTTATTGCAAAGGGAAGGGTCACTGGAAACGGAACTGCCCCAAATACTTAGCGGACAAGAAGGCCGGCAACACCAAAGGTATATTTGATATACATGTAATTGATGTGTACCTTACCAGTACTCGTAGTGACTCCTGGGTATTTGATACCGGTGCCGTTGCTCATATTTGTAACTCACAGCAGGAGCTGCGGAATAAACGGAGACTGGCGAAGGACGAGGTGACGATGCGCGTCGGGAATGGTTCCAAGGTTGATGTGATCGCCGTCGGCACGCTGCCTCTATTTACCTACGGGATTAGTTTTAAACCTCAATAACTGTTATTTAGTGCCAGCTTTGAGCATGAACATTGTATCGGGATCTCGTTTAATTCGAGATGGCTACTCATTTAAATCTGAGAATAATGGTTGTTCCATTTATATGAGAGATATGTTTTATGGTCATGCTCCTATGGTGAATGGTTTATTCTTAATGAATCTCGAGCGTATTGCTACACATATTCATAGTGTGAGTACCAAAAGATGTAAAGTTGATAATGATAGTACCACATACTTGTGGCACTGCCGCCTTGGTCACATAGGTGTCAAACGCATGAAGAAGCTCCATACAGATGGACTTTTGAGTCTCTTGATTATGAATCATTTGACACGTGCGAACCATGCCTCATGGGTAAAATGACCAAGACTCCGTTCTCAGGAACAATGGAGCGAGCAACCAACTTATTGGAAATCATACATACTGATGTGTGCGGTCCAATGAGTTGAGGCTCGCGGTGGCTATCGTTATGTTCTCACCCTCACTGATGACTTGAGTAGATATGGGTATATCTACTTAATGAAACACAAGTCTGAGACCTTTGAAAAGTTCAAGGAATTTCAGAGTGAGGTTGAGAATCAACGTGACAGGAAAATCAAGTTCTTCGATCAGATCGTGGAGGAGAATACTTGAGTCACGAATTTGGCACACACTTAAGAAAATGTGGAATAGTTTCACAACTCACGCCGCCTGGAACACCTCAGCGTAATGGTGTGTCCGAACGTCGTAATCGCACTCTATTAGATATGGTGCGATCTATGATGTCTCTTACCGATTTACCGCTATCTTTTTGGGGCTATGCTTTAGAGACTGCCGCATTCACTTTAAATAGGGCTCCGTCGAAATCCGTTGAGACGACACCGTTTGAATTATGGTGGAAGAAACCTAAGTTGTCGTTTCTAAAAGTTTGGGGATGCGATGCTTATGTCAAGAAACTTCAACCTGAAAAGCTCGAACCCAAAGTCGGAAAAATGCGTCTTCATAGGATACCCTAAAGAAACTGTTGGGTATACCTTCTACCTCAGATCCGAAGGCAAGATCTTTGTTGCCAAGAATGGATCCTTTCTAGAGAAAGAGTTTCTCTCGAAAGAAGTAAGTGGGAGGAAAGTAGAACTTGATGAAGTATTACCTCTTGAACCGGAAAATGGGCGCAACTCAAGAAAATGTTCCTGAGGTGCCTGCACCGACTAGAGAGGAAGTTAATGATAATGATCAAGATACTTCTGATCAAGCTCCTACTGAAATTCGAAGGTCCACAAGGACACGTTCCGCACCAGAGTGGTACGGAACCCTGTCTTGGAAATCATGTTGTTAGACAACGGTGAACCTTCGAACTATGAAGAAGCGAAGGCGGGCCCGGTTTCCGACAAATGGCTGGAAGCCATGAAATCTGAGATAGGATCCATGTATGAAAACGAAGTATGGACTTTGACTGACTTGCCCGTTGAACGGCGAGCCATAGAAAATAAATGGATCTTTAAGAAGAAGACAGACGCGGATGGTAATTTGTGACCATCTATAAAGCTCGGCTTGTCGCTAAGTTATCGACAAGTTCAGGGGTTGACTACGATGAGACTTTCTCATCCCGGTAGCGAAGCTTGAAGTCCGCTCGAATTCATGTTAGCAATTGCCGCATTCTATGATTATGAGATATGGCAAAATGGACCGTCAAAATGGCATTCCTTAATGTTTCCTTAAGGAAGAATTGTATATGATGCAAGCCGAACGGTTTTGTCGATCCCTAAAGAATGCTGAACAAGGTATGCAAGCTCCAACGCTCGATTTATGGGCTGGTGCAAGCATCTCGGAGTTGGAACATTCGCTTTGATGAGATGATCAAAGCGTTTGGGTTTACACAGACTTATGGAGAAGCCTGCGTTTACAAGAAAGTGAGTGGGAGCTCTGTAGCATTTCTCATATTATATGTAGATGACATACTTTTGATGGGAAATGATATAGAACTCTTGGACAGCATCAAGGCCTACTTGAATAAGAGTTTTTCAATGAAGGACCTTGGAGAAGCTGCTTATATATTAGGCATCAAATCTATAGAGATAGATCGAGACGCCTCATAGGTCTTTCACAAAGCACATACCTTGATAAGATATTGAAGAAGTTCAATATGGATCATTCTAAGAAGGGGTTCTTACCTGTGTTACAAGGTGTGAAATTGAGCTCAGCTCAATGTCCGACCACGGCAGAAGAAATAGAAGAGATGAGTGTCATCCCCTATGCCTCAGCCATAGGTTCTATTATGTATGCCATGCTGTGTACCAGACCTGATGTAAACCTTGCCGTAAGTTTGGTAGGAAGGTACCAAAGTAATCCCGGCAAGGAACACTGGACAGCGGTCAAGAATATCCTGAAGTACCTGAAAAGGACTAAGGAAATGTTTCTCGTTTATGGAGGTGACGAAGAGCTCGTCGTAAAGGGTTACGTCGACGCTAGCTTCGACACAGATCTGGATGACTCTAAGTCACAAACCGGATACGTGTATATTTTGAATGGTGGGGCAGTGAGCTGGTGCAGTTGCAAGCAGAGCGTCAGTGGCGGGATCTACATGTGAAGCGGAGTACATGGCAGCCTCGGAGGCAGCACATGAAGCAATATGGGTGAAGGAGTTCATCACCGACCTAGGAGTCATACCCAATGCGTCGGGGCCGATCAAGCTCTTCTGTGACAACACTGGAGCTATTGCTCTTGCCAAGGAGCCCAGGTTTCACAAGAAGACAAGGCACATCAAGCGTCGCTTCAACTCCATTCATGAAAATGTTCAAGATGGAGACATAGATATTTGTAAAGTACATACGGACCTGAATGTAGCAGATCCGTTGACTAAACCTCTCCCTAGGGCAAAACATTGGATCAACACCAGAATTCCCTTGGGTGTTCGATTCATCACAATGTAACTAGATTATTGACTCTAGTGCAAGTGGGAGACTGTTGGAAATATGCCCTAGAGGCAATAATAAAAGCATTATTATTATATTTCCTTGTTCATGATAATTGTCTTTATTCATGCTATAATTGTGTTTATCCGGAAATCCGTTAATACATGTGTGAATAATAGACACCCCAACATGTCCCCTAGTAAGCCTCATAGTTGACTAGCTCGTTGATCAACAGATAGTCATGATTTCCTGACTATGGACATGGATGTCATTGATAACAGAGATCACATCCATTAGGAGAATAATGTTATGGACAAGACCCGATCCTAAACATAGCACAAGATCGTATAGTTCGTTTGCTAGAGTTTTTCTAATGTCAAGTATCTTTTCCTTAGACCATGAGATCGTGTAACTCCCGGATACCGTAGGAGTGCTTTGGGTATACCAAACGTCACAACGTAACTGGGTGACTATAAAGGTATACTACGGGTATCTCCGAAAGTGTCTGTTGGGTTGACACTGGATCAAGACTGGGATTTGTCACTCCGTATGACGGAGAGGTATCACTGGGCCCACTCGGTAATGCATCATCATAATGAGCTCAAAGTGACCAAGTGTCTGGTCACGGGATCATGCTTCTC
>NC_053022.1:290996310-291048160 GCF_003073215.2 Triticum urartu
CTAGATATAATGTTCATGCTCAATGATGGCACCAAATAACAATTATTTAGGTCTAAAACTAATCCCGAAGGTAGATGTAGAGGTAGCATGCCGACTGTGATCACATCGACTTTGGAACCATTTCCCACGCGCATCGTCACCTCGTCCTTTGCCAGTGTTCGCTTAATCCGTAGTCCCTGTTTCAAGTTGCAAATGTTATCAACAGAACCAATATCAAATACCCAAGTGCTACTGCGAGCTCTAGTAAGGTACACATCAATAACATGTATATCACATATACCTTTGTTCACCTTGCCATCCTTCTTATCCGCCAAATACTTGGGGCAGTTCCGCTTCTAGTGTCCAGTCTGCTTGCAGTAGAAGCACTCAGTTTCAGGCTTAGGTCCAGATTTGGGTTTCTTCTCCTGAGCAGTAACTTGCTTACTGTTCTTCTTGAAGTTCCCCTTCTTCTTCCCTTTGCCCTTTTTCTTGAAACTGGCGGTCTTGTTGACCATCAATACTTGATGCTCCTTTTTGATTTCTACCTCCGCAGCCTTTAGCATTGCGAAGAGCTCGGGAATTGTCGTATCCATCCCTTGCATGTTATAGTTCATCACGAAGCTCTTGTAGCTTGGTGGCAGTGATTGAAGAACTCTGTCAATGACACTATCAACAGGAAGATTAACTCCCAGTTGAGTCAAGTGATTATGATACCCAGACATTTTGAGTATATGTTCACTGACAGAACTATTCTCCTCCATCTTGCAGCTATAGAATTTATTGGAGACTTCATATCTCTCAATCCGGGCATTTGCTTGGAACATCTCATATGCTCCATGACGTTCAAAACGTTGTTGAAGTCCCGATTCTAAGCCGTAAAGCATGGCACACTAAACTATCGAGTAGTCATCAGCTTTGCTCTGCCAGACGTTCATAACATCTGGTGTTGCTCCAGCAACAGGCCTGGCACCTAGCGGTGCTTCCAGGACGTAATTCTTCTGTGCAGCAATGAGGATAATCCTCAAGTTACGGACCCAGTCCGTGTAATTGCTACCATCATCTTTCAACTTTGCTTTCTCAAGGAACGCATTAAAATTCAAAGGAACAACAGCACGGGCCATCTATCTACAATCAAACATAGACAAGCAAGATACCATCAGGTGCTAAGTTCATGATAAATTTAAGTTCAATTAATCATATTACTTAAGAACTCCCACTTAGAAAGACATCCCTCTAATCTTCTAAGTGATCACATGATCCAAATCAACTAAACCATAACCGATCATCACGTGAAATGGAGTAGCTTTCAATGGTGAACATCAATATGTTGATCATATCTACTATATGATTCACGCTCGACCTTTCGGTCTCAGTGTTCCGAGGCCATATCTGCATATGCTAGGCTCATCAAGTTTAACCTAAGTATTATGCATGTGCAAAACTGGCCTGCACCCATTGTAGATGGACGTAGAGCTTATCACACCCGATCATCACGTGGTGTCTGGGCACGACGAACTTTGGCAACGGTGCATACTCAGGGAGAACACTTTTATCTTGAAATTTAGTGAGAGATCATCTTATAATGCTACCGTCAATCAAAGCAAGATAAGATGCATAAAAGATAAACATCACATGTAATTAATATAAGTGATATGATATGGCCATCATCATCTTGTGCTTGTGATCTCCATCTCCGAAGCACCGTCATGATCACCATCATCACCGGCGCGACACCTTGATCACCATCATAGCATCACTGTCGTCTCGCCAATCTTATGCTTCCACGACTATCATTACCTCTTAGTGATAAAGTAAAGCATTACAGCGCAATTGCATTGCATACAATAAAGCGACAACCATATGGCTCCTGCCAGTTGCCGATAACTCGGTTACAAAACATGATCATCTCATACAATAAAATTTAGCATCATGTCTTGACCATATCACATCACCACATGCCCTGCAAAAACAAGTTAGACGTCCTCTACTTTGTTGTTGCAAGTTTTACGTGGCTGCTACGGGCTTAGCAAGAACTGTTCTTACCTATGCATCAAAACCACAATGATAGTTTGTCAAGTTGGTGCTGTTTTAACCTTCGCAAGGACCGGGCGTAGCCACACTTGGTTCAACTAAAGTTGGAGAAACTAACACCCGCCAGCCACCTATGTGCAAAGCACGTCGGTAGAACCAGTCTCGCATAAGCGTACACGTAATGTCGGTCTGAGCCGCTTCATCCAACAATACCGCCGAACCAAAGTATGACATGCTGGTAAGCAGTATGACTTATATCGCCCACAACTCACTTGTGTTCTACTCATGCACAACATCAACGCATAAAACCTAGGCTCGGATGCCACTGTTGGGGAACGTAGTAATTTAAAAAAAATTCCTATGCACACGCAAGATCATGGTGATGCATAGCAACGAGAGGGGAGAGTGTTGTCTACGTACCCTCGTAGACCGGCAACGGAAGTGTTGACACAACATAGAGGAAGTAGTCGTACGTCTTCCCGATCCGACCGATCCAAGTACCGAACGTACGACACCTCTGAGTTCTGCACACGTTCAACTCGGTGACGTCCCTCGAGCTCCGATCCAGCAAAACATTGAGGGAGAGTTTCGTCAGCACGACAGCGTGATGACGGTGATGATGTTCTACCGACGCAGGGCTTCGCCTAAGCACCGCTACGATATGACCGAGGTGGAATATGGTGGAAGGGGGCACCACACACGGCTAAGGAACGATCACGAAGATCAACTTGTGTGTCATGGGGTGCCCCCTTGCCCCCGTATATAAAGGAGGAAGAGGGGGAGGTGCGGCCAGCCCTAGGGGTGCGCCTGGAGGAGTCCTACTCCCACCGGGAGTAGGACTCCCCCCTTTTGCCTTGTTGGAAAAGGAAGGGGGAAGGGAGAAAGAGGAAAGGGGGGCGCCCCCCCCTTCCTTGTCCTATTTGGACTAGGGGGGAGGGGGGGCGTGGCCTGCCCTCCTCTTCTCCCTTATGGCCCATGTAGGCCCAATAACCCCCGGGGGGTTCCGGTAACCCCCCCGGTACTCCGGTAAAATCCCGATTTCATCCGGAACATTTCCGATATCCAAATTTAGGCTTCCAATATATCAATCTTTATGTCTCGACCATTTCGAGACTCCTCGTCATGTCCGTGATCACATCCGGGACTCCGAACAACCTTCGGTACATCAAAACACAAAAAACCTAATTACGATCGTCACCGAACTTTAAGCGTGCGGACCCTACGAGTTCGAGAATTATGTAGACATGACCGAGACACGTCTCCGGTCAATAACCAATAGCGGAACCTGGATGCTCATATTGGCTCCTACATATTCTACGAAGATCTTCATCGCTCAGACCGCATAACAACATACGCTGTTCCCTTTGTCATCGGTATGATACTTGCCCGAGATTCGATCGTCGGTATCTTAATACCTAGTTGAATCTCGTTACCGGCAAGTCTCTTTACTCGTTCCGTAATACATCATCCCGCAACTAACTTATTAGTTGCAATGCTTGAGTGATGTGCATTACCGAGAGGGCCCAGAGATACCTCTCCGGTAATCGGAGTGACAAATCCTAATCTCGAAATACGCCAACCCAACAAGTACCTTCGGAGACACCTGTAGAGCACCTTTATAATCACCCAGTTACGTTGTGACGTTTGGTAGCACACAAAGTGTTCCTCCGGTAAATGGGAGTTGCATAATTTCATAGTCATAGGAACATGTATAAGTTATGAAGAAAGCAATAGCAACAAACTAAATGATCAAGTGCTAAGCTAACGGAATGGATCAAGTCAATCACATCATTCTCCTAATGATGTGATCCCGTTAATCAAATGACAACTCATGTTTATGGTTAGGAAACATAACCATCTTCGATCAACGAGCTAGTCAAGTAGAGGCATACTAGTGACACTCTGTTTGTCTATGTATTCACACATGTATTATGTTTGCCGGTTAATACAATTCTAGCATGAATAATAAACATTTATCATGATATAAGGAAATAAACAATAACTTTATTATTGCCTCTAGGGCATATTTCCTTCAGAGGAGTGCGGCCAGCTGACTGAGGAGCGTGACCGGCTGGCCACGCAGTTGGCAGAGCAGAAGGAGCTGCTCAAGAAGGCCCAGAAAGAGGCAGAGGACAAGGAGACGCCCTCCTAGCCGAATTCGTGTCCGAGCGCTCCTCCTGGACCAACAAGGAGGCGATGCTGTCCTCCCGCTTCCATGAGATCGAGGATCTCGTCGACGGTGAGCCTCTCCTCACTTTTCTTCTTTGAGCTGCCGGCTGTTGGTCGAGCCGGCTTCTAATCTCTAATTTGGCTCTTTTCCTTCCTGTCCTGGCAGACTTCTTCCCTGGCCACTCGGACGCCGCCAACCAGGCCATCGAGGCTGATCGTGAAGGGCGGAGGGCGGATGGCGCGAAGATCGCCGCTGACTCCCCCCGAACCCTTAACGAGCAGATCCTGAGCATTGAGGCTCGTTTTCGGCCGGCCCACCGGATGTTGTGCCGGCTTCAACGTGTCGGCGCCCAGGCGATCGCCGCCCTGTGGGTGCCGGCACCGCGCACCCCAAGTCGGACTGCCGACTAGCTGGAGGTAGCGGCTGGCCGCCTTGAAGCCTGGAAGGGCTCTTCGGCCCAGGCTGGAGCGCGCCGGGCCTTAGAGTTCGTCAAGGCATGGTATCCTGGGCTGAGTCTAGCCCAGCTAGCCACGCTCCCGCTAGAAGCTCAGGCAGAGTTGGTAGTCATGGAAGATGACCTCGTCAAGAGCGCGGCGTCGATCGCCGAATACACTGACACCACCGTCTCGTCCCGGAGCGGGCTGAGAATGGCGACGAGGCGCCGCCGGAATGGTTCGGGATGAATCCGGCTAACGGCGAGGATTCAGCGGAGGTGATCGACTCCAGTGGCGAGGAAGAAGGCGGGGCGGAGGAGGAAGGCAAAGGGGAGGCGCCGAAGGTCGGAGCGGATGGCCAGCCTCAGCTCGACCGCGCCTCCAACAATGAGCCACGCCCAACCGAGCCGGCTACCACTGGAGGCGACCAAGCGGAGACTTCCCAGCCGGCCGCTCCACCAGCCGGCGCCGCCGATTCTGCCGTTCCGCCAAGCCCGCCTGCTGCTTCCTAGGCTGCCACTTTACCTTTGTTTATACCTGCTTATCGGTCTCGATGAACTTTGTTAATTTTGCACAATTCCACCCGTGGGGTGTATCTTGAACTGCTGTTTGAAGATTGGCCAAAGGCCTTTGCTATGTAAATACATTCCGAGTTCTATCTCTTCTTGCCCGTTGCTCTTTGGCTTTTTTCCTTTGCCGCCTTCCCTTGGTTGCCGTCTTGCCAGTCAGACAATCGCTCTACGGACTATTGCTGGATCAAGTACTTAGCTTGTTTTGGGAAGGCAAGTACTTAGCCGTTTAGAGTTCTTTGGCAAGTTAAGTAGAACACGGCGAGCCGGCTGCTCAACAGTCGGTCGTAAGAGGCGGGAAGCCGGCTTAGACTATGCCCATGCTTGTGTCCTTAGCCATTTTTCATATGGGCACCCTTTCTACCTTACTCCTGCCCACCGTCCAGTCGCTCTGTGAGCTGTGGCTTCTGGCAGGAGACGGCTTAGGTGCCACACATTACTTGTCCGGCTGTAGGAAGCATTTCATAGTGCAAGGCGGCAAGTCCCCGGGCCAACTAGTCGGACCCGGTGCCAAGCGGCATAAAAAATAACACACTTATGGGCATGATTCTTATAGATAAAAGAGGGCAGTCCCCGAGCTCGTCTCGGGGGACCCGGAGTCTCCGTACTTAATACAAAAGGTAGTGTGGTACATACTGCTTTAACTGTAAAATCTTTGGAGGAGGTTTGCGTTCCACGGCCGTTCCGTCTCCTTGCCGGAGTCGTCCCTCTTGCGTGCTCGAGGCTTCTGAGCGTCGATCAAGTAGTAGGAGTCCTTGCCTAGCACTTTGCTGATGACGAAGGGGCCTTCCCAAGGCGCTGAGAGCTTGTGCGGACCGGCTGTTCGCTGGATTAGCCGGAGCACAAGGTCTCCCTCTTGGAAAGATCTCGGCTTGACCTTCCAGTTATAGTGTCGGCACAGGCTCTGCTGGTAGATGCTGGACCGACTGAGTGCTAACAGCCGGCCCTCTTCCAGCAGATCGACGTCGTCTTGACGTGCTTCTTCTGCCTCCTCTTCGGTGTACATGGTGACTCAAGGGGAGTCAAACTCTATGTCCGTTGGGATGACGTCTTCGGCACCGTAGACGAGGAAGAAGGGCGTGAAGCCAGTTGACTTGTTTGGAGTTGTGCGCAGGCTCCAGAGGACGGCCGACAGCTCATCGAGCCAACAGCCGGCCGAATGCTCCAGAGGCTTGACCAGTCGAGGCTTGATGCCGGACAAGATGAGGCCGTTTGCTCGCACTACTTGTCCGTTTGACTGCGGATGGGCAACGGACGCTAAGTCCAGTCTGATGCCCTGCGTCGCGCAGAAACAGGCCAAGGCGCCTTTGGCAAAGTTTGTGCCATTGTCGGTGATGATGCTGTGCGGTATGCCGTATATGATGGTGATGTCAGAGATGAAAGTCACAACAGTCAGACCGTTCAGCTTCTTGATTGGTTTGGCCTCTATCCACTTGGTGAACTTGTCCACTGCGACAAGCAGATGGGTCATGCCGCCTCGCGCTATTTTGTATGGTCCCACCATGTCCAGGCCCCAGACAGCAAAGGGCCAGGCAATGGGAATAGTCTTGAGCACAGAAGCCGGCTGATGTGGCTTGGAACGAAACTTCTGGCACCCTTTGCATTTTTGGACCAATTCCTTGGCGTCTTCAAGAGCAGTCGGCTAGAAGAAACCATGGCGGAAGGCTTTGGCGATGAGTGCTCTTGAAGCCGCGTGGTGGCCACACTCGCCTTGATGGATGCCTTTGAGAATCGCTGGGCCTTGCTCTGGCTCCACGCAGCGCTGGTAGACACCAATGACACTGCGCCTCATGAGCTCTCTGTTGACACTAGGCTGCTACCCGACATTGCACTTGCCGGGCCGAGATCTCTTCAGTTGGTAGCTCTTTGTTCACCAAAAAACTGTGGATGGGCTGGGCCCATGAAGGTGCTGCAACTTCTGCAACTGTCAGGACTGCAACTTGGACAAGGGCGGCTGGGCCGGGAGGTGGCGGGATGGAGTCGGCAGTCGCTTGCTGTGTTGATGAAGTCTTCGGGCCGATTGGTGCAGTCCTCGTTCCCAGTTCTGAAGTCCCTGGGCTAGTCGCTGCTGTCCCCGGGCCGGGTGCGACTGCTGCGACCCTCGGGCCGTCCGTCAGAACTCCCGTGTCGGCTGATTGAGCTCTCAAGTCGGATCCGGCTGCTTCAGGAGGAGCCGGCACAAAGATAGAATCTGACTCTGGTGATGGCTTGACAGACGGTTGGTATTGCTTGACAGGTGGAACCAATTCGTGCTAGGGCGTCTGCTTGGTCGTTGTCATTTCTTGGCACATGAAGAAACTCGCATCCCTCAAAATATCCACTGAGTTGCTGTACGAGGAAGCGGTAGCTCGCCATGTTTGCATCTTTGGCGTCCCAGTCGCCTGACGACTGCTGGACCACCAAGTCGGAGTCCCCATAGCACAGCATTCGGCGAATGCCGAGCTCTTTGGCAAGCCGGAGCCCGTGAATGAGTGCCTCGTATTCAAGCTGTTCAGCCAAGTCTTAGTCGTGCCCTGGAGCGTGAGCGGAACATACTTCACGGCAACACGCTTGTTGCCGTTTGCTATGTTGACTGCTGTGGAGTAGTCAACCAGCCAATCTTCCGGCTTCACAGAGCCAGTGTATTTGGGCGTGTCTCTTGGGAGTGTGAACCCTCTGGGGAAAGGCTTGTCTCGAATGCGGGGGCCGAAGCACGATGGGCCCAGCTCATCTTCTTCTTCAAGTGCCAGGGATCGGTGGAGACGGTCGATCCGGTGGCGGGCATCATTCTCTCCGACTCCCTCTCGGCGGCCAAGACGATCGCCGAGTGTCGGGTGGTCAACGGGCGGCGGGGAGACTCGCCTTTCCCTGCGAGGGGGAGGAGGCAGACAGTCGTCATGTCGTTCCACTGCTCTTGGGCGGCCGTCTTGGTCGCGCTCTATGGTGATATGAGTCCGACTACGGCTAGCAGCCGACTCCTTGTCTTTTCTTCCACAGACGCCACCGGTCGGCATCCGAGATGTCGCGCCTTGGTCTCGGTGGGGGCGTAGGTCGTCATTCTATCGACGCAACGCGTCGGTGCGGCAGTCGGCCTCGTTCTGCTCGGCAGCCGCTGAACGCGCTCCGCCATCAGGCGATGCTCCTTGCCCTCGAACTTGTCCAGCTTGTCTGCTGCCGCTTGGGCAGCTCGGATGTTTTCCACCGGCGTGGCGTAGACGGGGCGATCTGCCCCGAACATGTTGGCGATGGCCATGCCACGCTGCTGGACTACGCCAAGGCGGCTGGGCCCGGCGGGAGCCGGCGTGCCGCCCACAGCGCGGTCCATCTCGCGCTGATAGGCCTCTGACAGGCGTCTCATGTTGGCCAGCTTCTTGGCGCCTTCGACAAGCTAAAGGTGCCGCGCCTCCAGCATCTCGGCGTCGGCGTCTTCGGGAATGGGCGCGGTCAGGTCTTGTAGTGCCGCATCAAGCGGGTCGCGAGCACCTCCGTCGGAGTGCTCGCCATGACCGATGACAAGTACCTCTGTGACGGTGCTTCCACCGCTCTCCGCGCGAGGGAGCGGCTCATCGTAGACCACCACGTTGGTGGGGAACGCATCGAGCGACGCAGTGTCGGAGTCGACCAGCATCGGGTCGGTGGAGTCTACGGACTCCAAGTCCACAGCAGGCTCGCTGGCGACGTGGAGTTGGTCGAGGAGGCCCGCGAGGAGGCTCTTGGGGTCGCCTGTGCCCGCGTCAGATGCGGGCGCGTCGGAAAGGCGGACCTCGCTGACAAGATCGGCGAGGCAGCTGGCCGCGCAGGCGATTTGCGCGCCAAGCAGCGCGTCGGTGCAGACTTCGTCTGGCGTGCTGGGCTGGCTGCGCTCGCTAGGGAGAAAAAGGGTTCCCGTCCAGAACAGGTCTCCGGACGACGGTGCACCTTGCCCCACGGTGGGCGCCAAATGTCGTGGGTTGGGTGCGACATATGCCAAAGGATGGCTTATCATGGTGGGAGCGAGTAGAACGTTGCCGATGCCCGGAAACGGGATTGGCGTAGACACGAACGCCGGCGTACTTTACCCAGGTTCGGGGCTCTTCTAGGAGATAACACCCCTAGTCCTGCTCTACGGGGTCTCTGCATGATCACTAAGGCAAAGTGAGTACAAGGGTGCTCCTCAAGCTGTATGCTGGAAGTAGGAGAAGGCAAGGCTAGCTTTCTCCTTCCTCTATCTCTGGTCTAGTTCTAATGGGTCCGAACCCTTTGCATGGGTGCCCTGGGGGGGTTTATATAGGCCTACCCCAAGGGTACAAGGGTAATATGACTGGGCGCAGGCCCAGCCGTCAGTCTCTTTGGCCGCCGACTTCTCCACCGACTGCTGGGGCCCGCTGATCAGGGGGCCCCGCCGACTGGTCTGGTACGGAGCCGACAGGCCGTACCCGCCGCTTGGGTGTCTTGCTGGCTGCTGATCACTGTATCCGCGCTTCTAATGACGCAGGCTTGGTCGAAGGATCATGGCTACAGCACCGCCGTCATGGTGGGCGATTACTGTAGCCACTCCCCGTCTAGTCTGGTTAATGGCATGTGGGGCCCGTGGGAGGAGCAGGCCGACTCCTAGGGGCTGACTCCCATCGGGTTCGATTGGTAGGGCTCTTCGCCGTCTTCTGGACTCTCGTTGACTGGTGGGTCCTGTCGTCCTTGGGCCATACAGACAGGCCGTCGTGGGAGCATGACTCCTCTTGCCCGTGGTGACGTCAGGGCTGGCATGGCAACAGTGCCGCGCCGGGCGGGGCTCCTCGTTGGTACAGCGCACTGTAGCCGTGCTAGCCCTTAGGAAGGGGAGGGGATGGGCTGCACTGTAACCATCCCCTGCCCCGTCCCCCTTGATGTGGGTACGGGCTTCGAAGGGGCAGCAGGCCGACACCTCGGAGTCGGCTTCTCTGGAAGCCGCCTGGCAGGAGTCGGCTCGTCTTGACCTCGCCTTCTGGACTCGGCCGTCTACGGGCAGTCGGCTATTTCTCCAGCCGGCTTCCAGAAGGCGGCTCTTTACCTTGGCATACCGAGGGGCGCGGTCAGCCCCGATGTCCTAAAAGGTTATGGGCGTCGGGTTAGCCTACCCGTGGCCCATTACTCCGACAATGGTGCTTTGGAGATGGAGATCAAAGGCACAAGATGATGATGGCCATATCATATCACTTATATTGATTGCATGTGATGTTTATCCTTTATGCATCTTATTTTGCTTAGTTCGGCGGTAGCATTATAAGATGATCTCTTACTAAATTTCAAGGTATAAGTGTTCTCCCTGAGTATGCACTGTTGCTACAGTTCGTCGTGCCGAGACACCATGTGATGATCGGGTGTGATAAGCTCTACGTTCACATACAACGGGTGCAAGCCAGTTTTGCACACGCAGAATACTCGGGTTAAACTTGACGAGCCTAGCATATGCAGATATGTCCTCGGAACACTAGAGACCGAAAGGTCGAGCGTGAATCATATAGTAGATATGATCAACATAGTAATGTTCACCATTGCAAACTACTCCATCTCACGTGATGATCAGACATGGTTTAGTTGATATGGATCACGTGACCACTTAGATGATTAGAGATATGTCTATCTAAGTGGGAGTTCTTAAGTAATTTGATTCATTGAACTTTAATTTATCATGAACTTAGTACCTGATAGTATTTTGCATGTCTATGTTGTTGTAGATAGATGGCCCGTGCTGTTGTTCCGTTGAATTTTAATGCGTTCCTAGACAAAGCTAAGTTGAAAGATGATGGTAGCAACTACACGGACTGGTGTCGGTGTCAAAACCGGCGGATCTCGGGTAGGGGGTCCCGAACTGTGCGTCTAAGGCGGATGGTAACGGGAGGTAGGGGACACGATGTTTACGCAGGTTCGGGCCCTCTTGATGGAGGTAATACCCTACGTCCTGCTTGATTGTTCTTGATGATATGAGTATTACAAGAGTTGATCTACGACGAGATCAAAGAGGCTAAACCCTAGAAGCTAGCCTATGGTATGATTGTATGTTGTCCTATGGACTAAAAACCCTCCGTTTTATATAGACACCGGAGGGGGCTAGGGTTACACAAGGTCGGTTACAAAGGAGGAGGTATACATATCTGTATTGCCTAGCTTGCCTTCCACGCCAAGTAGAGTCCCATCCGGACACGGGACGAAGTCTTCAATCTCGTATCTTCATAGTCCAACAGTACGGCCAAAGGATATAGTCCGAGTGTTCGGAGACCCCCTAATCCAGGACTCCCTCAGTAGCCCTTGAACCAGGCTTCAATGACGATGACTCCGGCGCGCAGTGTTGTGTTCGGCATTGCAAGGAGGGTTCCTCCTCCGAATACACCATGGAAGAGTTTGAAATACAAGGATAGTGTCCGACCCTGCAAAATAAGTTCCACATACCACCGTAGAGAGAATAATATTTCCACAAATCTAATCTGCTGACATGTTTTGACAACATGACATCACGCCACGGCCCGGTCATTATTCAAATTGTTTTTCTTAACCAGCCCCGCACATAACGCGAGGCGGTTTCCTTGACACGTCTTGTCAAAGCAGAGATCGTGTCCCCCTTATCACGGGATTCTCATCAATACAAACGTGGGTAACCCAACCGTTCCTGTTGGTATGACTCCTAGATCTTAGGTAAGTCTCAAACGGCCACGAGGACGCCTGATATTCACCCTCTTTATAAAGGGGACAAGGCTTTTTCTTTTTTCCCTCCCGTGCTCAATTGAATCCTTCCCCCTCCTCGAGTTCTAACACCCAAAGCTCAGGTCAGGTGCTTCGGACCTTCAACTATGTCCAGATCCAACCTTCAAGGTCGGTGGATGACTTCCTTCGTCACAGAGGAGGACATCAAGAAGTTGAGAGAGGCCAGATATCTGACCGCCGAAATTTCGCATAGGCTGCCCGCCTGAGGGCAGGTCGTCCCTACTCCCGAACCAACAAGAGCCTTGTGTTCATCTCCCACTTCCTTCGAGGACTGGGCCTCGCTATGGATCCCTTTGTTAGGGGTCTTATGTTCTATTACGGGCTGGATTTTCACGATTTGGCCCTGGATTCTCTTCTTCACATCTCGTCATTTATTGTCGTATGTGAGGCCTTTCTCCGCATTACCCCTCACTTCGGCCTGTGGCTCAAGACCTTCGATGTGAAGCCGAAGATGATCGAGGGGCAGCACACAGCGTGCGGAGGTGCTTTAATAAGCAAAATCGCTGACGCTCCATGGCCAGAGGGTTCCTTCCCAGAGGTATCCAGATTGTGGCAGCGGGAGTGGTTTTACGTCACAGCTCCCCGAAGTGCCAAGTGGGTAGCTGATACGTCTCCGTCATATCTACAATTTTTGATTGTTCCATGCCAATATTATTCAACTTTCATATACTTTTTGGCAACTATTTATATTATTTTTGGGACTAACATATTGATCCAATGCCCAGTGCCAGTTCTTGTCTGTTGCATATTTTTGGTTTCGCAGAATATCCATATCAAACGGAGTCCAAACGGGATAAAAACAGACGGAGCTTAGTTTTGGAAAATATGGAAAATTCGGAAGGAAAATCAACGTGAACCAGTGCCCGAGGTGGTCACGAGATAGCCCCCCCAGGGCGCGCCCCCTACCCTCGTGAGCCCACCGTAAGGCGGTTGACGCTCTTCTTTTGCCGCAAGAAAGCTAATATTCGGAAAAAAAATCACGGCGAAGGTTTCAGGCCAATCAGAGTTACGGATCTCCATATATACGTGAAATGGTGAAACAGAGCCAGAACAAAACACAGAAACAGAGAGAGACAGAGAGATAGATCCAATCTCGGAGGGGCTCTCGCCCCTCCCACGCCATGGAGGCCATGGAAAAGAGGGAAAACCCTTCTCCCATCTAGGGAGGAGGTCAAGGAAGAAGACGAAGGAGGGGGGCTCTCTCCCCCTCGCTTCTAGTGGCACCAGAGTGCCACCGGGGGCCATCATCATCACCGCGATCTTCACCAACAACTTCACCGCCATCATAACCAACTCTTCCCCTCTCTATGCAACGGTGTAACCTATCTCTTACCCGCTGTAATCTCTACTTAAACATGGTGCTCAACGCTATATATTATTTCCCAATGATGTATGGCTATCCTATGATGTTTGAGTAGATCTGTTTTGTCCTAATGGCTATTTGATGATCGTGATTGGTTTGAGTTATATGTTTTATTATTGGTGCTGTCCTATGGTGCTCTCCATGTCGCGCAAGCGTGAGGGATTCCCGCTGTAGGGTTTGCAATATGTTTATGATTTGCTTATGGTGGGTGCGTGAGTGACAGAAGCACAGACCCGAGTAAGTAGGTTGTTTGCGTATGGGATAAAGGGGACTTGATGCTTTAATGCTATGGTTGGGTTTTACCTTAATGAATCTTTAGTAGTTGCAGATGCTTGCTAGAGTTCCAATCATAAGTGCATATGATCCAAGTAGAGAAAGTATGTTAGCTTATGCCTCTCCCTCAAATAAAATTGCAATAATGATTACTGGTCTAGTTATCGATTGCCTAGGGACAAATAACCTTCTTGTTGACAAAAGCTCTTTACTAAAACTAATTTAGTTGTGTCTTCATCTAAACAGCCCCTACTTTATATTTACTTGCTCTTTATTATCTTGCATACCTATCCAACAACACCTACAAAGTACTTCTAGTTTCATACTTGTTTCCGGTAAAGCGAACCTCAAGTGTGCGTAGAGTTGTATCGGTGGTCGATAGAACTTGAGGGAATATTTGTTCTACCTTTAGCTCCTCGTTGGGTTCGACACTCTTACTTATCGAAAGAGGCTACAATAGATCCCCTATACTTGTGGGTTATCAAGACCTTTTTCTGGCGCCGTTGCCGGGGAGCAATAGCGTGGGGTGTATATTCTCGTGTGTGCTTGTTTGCTTTATCACTAAGTAATTTTTATTTGTTGTTCTTAGTTGTTTTCTATCTTTAGTTATGGGTAGGAAACGCAAAATACCAAAAAAATTAGTTGTACCTACTGAACCAATGGTTGAAGAACCAATCAAAATCTATCACACTGTTGAAGCTTATTACTTGGATCATCTTCGATCCCTTTGTGCTCGTGCCGAAACCCCAACTAGCTCAGTTGAGGGCAAATCTTTAGATGAGCATGCTTGTTATGTGCGACACCGTATATCTGAAAAAGGGAAACTATTATGGGGTCAAGTTCAACCTTTGCAATGGTATGCTTGGAATTTATGTGAAATATATGATTTTACTTGTTGTTCTGAAAACCCTAAGAAACACCTTCCCTACCAATGTGAGTTTATTGATAATGGAATCTTATCTTCATATGCTAAGGGTGTTTATAATTACTATGATGTTCAACAAATTGAAGAATTTGTTGCTTTTAAGGGTGCTTTTGAAATTGCTTCTTTGATTGAAAAGTATGATGCTACTCTTCACAAATCTAAATTTTTTGCCATATTTAAATATTGCTATGATAATTATGCTTCTAATGCCTATGTTGAACCATATATTGAGTACTACTCCGCTGTCCAAGAAGAGACTAATATTTTGCAGGAGTATATGGAAGAAGAAATTGATGAAACTGTGAGCTCATTAGATGAAAAAGATGATGAGGAGAGTGAAGAACAAAAGGAGGAAGAGCGGATTAGCTACCCGTGCCCACCTTCTAATGAGAGTAACTCTTCAACTCAGACATTGTTTAATTCCCCTTCATGCTTACCGAAGGATGAATATTATGATAATTGCTATGATCCCGTCGATTCTTTTGAAATATCCCTTTTTGATGATGCTTGTGGCCAAGATGCCAATATGAATTATGCTTATGGATATGAACTTGCTATAGTTCCTTATGTTAAACATGAAATTGTTGCTATTGCACCCACGCATGATAGTCCTATTATCTTTTTGAATTCTCCCGATTATACTATATCGGAGAAGTTTGCACTTATTAAGGATTATATTGATGGGTTGCCTTTTACTGTTACACATGATGATTTTCATGAATATAATATGCATGTGCTTGCTGCTCCTACTTGCAATTATTATGAGAGATGAACTATATCTACACCTCTCTATGCTTCCCACATGATAAAATTGCAAAAAACTGTTTATACTATGCATTGGCCTTTACTTTGTGAGCAAGAATTGTTCTGTTATGACATGCCAATGCATAGGAAGAGAGTTAGACTTCGTCATTACATGATATATGTTACTTTGTGCTCACTACTAAATTATAGATCACTGTTAATTAAAATTGGCTTTGATATACCTTGGGATCCGGGTGGATTCACTACTTGAGCACTATATGCCTAGCTTAATGGCTTTAAAGAAAGCGCTGCCAGGGAGACAACCCGGAAGTTTTAGAGAGTCATTTATTTCTGTTGAGTGCTTTCATATAGTTTTAAAACAACAAAAATAAAGAGGGGAACGCCAAACTTTTTCTAAAAGAAAAGTGAAAGTGAGAGAGACGAGCATTGTGAAAGTGGGGGACGTCCTTGAACTTTGTTCATGCCCATGGGAACTTTGTGAATCTTAATTACAGAAACTTTTCAACAAAAATAATTATCCCCTTGTACAATTCCATTGTATTATAAAAATAATGTGCCAAGGTTTGCCTTTAGGGTGTTTACATTTGCTTGATGGTTTGTACAGTGCAGGACAGAAACTTTGGCTGTAGTGCGCGATTTTACATTTTTATCTGGAATGTCAAATGGTTCTGATTCTTTTTGCACTGTATTCCTATTCAAATTGTTTATTTTTCCTAATTTTGGTAGAAGTTTTCAAGCATCAGAAGTATGGTTAATGTTCAGATTGCTACAGACTGTTCTGGTTTAGACAGATTCTGTTTTTGATGCATAGTTTGCTTGTTTTGATGAAACTATCAATTTATATTAGTGGATTAAGCCATGAAAAAGTTATATTACAGTAGAAACAATGCGAAAACAAAATATGAATTGGTTTGCAACATTACTTAGACTAGTGATTTGCTTTATTATACTAACGGATCTTACCGAGTTTTCTGTTGAAGTTTTGTGTGGATGAAGTGTTGGATGATTGAGAAGGTCTCGATGTGAGAAGAAGGAAGAGAGGCAAGAGCTCAAGCTTGGGGATGCCCGAGGCACCCCAAGTAAATATTCAAGGAGACTCAAGCATCTAAGCTTGGGGATGCTGGCGAGGCATCCCCTCTTTCTTCAACAAGTATCGGTATGTTTTCGGATTCGTTTCGTTCATGCGATATGTGCAAGTCTTGGAGCGTCTTTTGCATTTAGGTTTTTCTTTTTATTTTTATGCGCCATGCTGGTATGAGATAGTCCTTGGTTGATTTATAGAATGCTCATTGCACTTCACTTATATCTTTTGAGTATGGCTTTATAGAATGCTTCATGTGCTTCACTTATATCATTTGAAGTTTGGATTGCCTGTTTCTCTTTACATAGACAACCGCCATTTGTAGAATGCTCTTTTGCTTCACTTATATTTGTTAGAGCACGGGCATATCTTTTGTAGAAAGAATTAAACTCTCTTGCTTCACTTATATCTATTTAGAGAGATGACAGGAACTGGTCGTTCACATGGTTAGTCATAAAATCCTACATAAACTTGTAGATCGCTGAATATGATATGTTTGATTCCTTGCAATAGTTTTGTGATATAAAGATGGTGATATTAGAGTCATGCTAGTCGAGTAATTGTGAAATTGAGAAATATTTGTGTTGAGGTTTGCAAGTACCGCACCATGCATGTATGGTGAACCGTTATGTAACGAAGTCGGAGCATGAGGTGTTTATTGATTGTCTTCCTTATGAGTGGCGGTCGGGGACGAGCGATGGTCTTTTCCTACCAATATATCCCCCTAGGAGCATGCGCGTAGTACTTTGTTTTGATGACTAATAGATTTTTGCAATAAGTATGTGAGTTTTTTATGACTAATGTTGAGTCCATGGATTATATGCACTCTGACCCTTCCACCATTGCTAGCCTCTCTAGTACCGCGCAACTTTCGCCGGTGCCATAAACCCACCATATACCTTCCTCAAAACAGCCACCATACCTACCTATCATGGAATTTCCATAGCCATTCCGAGATATATTGCCATGCAACTTCCATCATCATCATATACATGACTTGAGCATCATTGTCATATTGCTTTGCATGATCGTAAGATAGCTAGCATGATGTTTGCATGGCTTGTCTGTTTTTTGATGTCATTGCTACGCTAGATCATTGCACATCCCGGTACACCGCCGGAGGCATTCATATAGAGTCATATATTTGTTCTAGTATCGAGTTGTAATATTGAGTTGTAAGTAAATAGAAGTGTGATGATCATCATTCAATAGAGCATTGTCCCAAAAAAAGAGAAAGGCCATAAAAAAGGAAGGCCAAATAAATAAATAAAGGCCAAATAAAAAAAGGAAGACCAAATAAATAAAAATAAATAAGTAAAAGGGACAGTACTACTATCCTTTTTCCACACTTGTGCTTCAAAGTAGCACCATGTTCTTCATATAGAGAGTCTCTTGAGTTATCACTTTCATATACTAGTGGGAATTTTCATTATAGAACCTGGCTTGTATATTCCTATGATGGGCTTCCTCAAATGCCCGAGGTCTTCATGAGCAAGCAAGTTGGATGCGCACCCACTTAGTTTCAGTTAGAGCTTTCATACACTTATAGCTCTAGTGCATCCGTTGCATGGCAATCCCTACTCACTCACATTGATATCTACTGATGGGCATCTCCATAGCTCGTTGATATGCCTAGTTGATGTGAGACTATCTTCTCCTTTTTGTCTTCTCTACAACCACCATTCTATTCCACCTATAGTGCTTGTCCATGGCTCACGCTCATGTATTGCGTGAAAGTTGAAAAGGTTTGAGAACGTCAAAAGTATGAAACAATTGCTTGGCTTGTCATCAGGGTTGTGCATGATGTGAATGCTTTGTGTGGTGAAGATGGAGCATAGCCAGACTATATGATTTTGTAGGGATGAGCTTTCTTTGGCTATGTTATTTCAATAAGACATAATTGCTTGGTTGGTATGGTTGAAGTGTTATTATTTTTATGTCAAAAGATAGACTATTGCTTTGAATCACTCGTGTCTTAATATTCATGCCATGATTAGACATATGATCAAGATTATGCTAGGTAGCATTCCACATCAAAAATTATCTTTTTTATCATTTACCTACTCGAGGACGAGCAGGAATTAAGCTTGGGGATGCTGATACGTCTCCGTCGTATCTGTAATTTTTGATTATTCCATGCCAATATTATTCAACTTTCATATACTTTTTGGCAACTTTTTATATTATTTTTGGGACTAACATATTGATCCAGTGCCCAGTGCCAGTTCCTGTCTGTTGCATGTTTTTGGTTTCGCAGAATATCCATATCAAACGGAGTCCAAACGGGATAAAAACGGACGGAGCTTATTTTTGGAAAATATGGAAAATTCGGAAGGAAAATCAACACGAACCAGTGCCCGAGGTGGTCACGAGACAGGGGGCGCCCCCCCCAGGGCGCGCCCCCTACCCTCGTGAGCCCACCGTAAGGCGGTTGACGCTCTTCTTTTGCCGCAAGAAAGCTAATATTCGAAAAAAAATCACGGCGAAGGTTTCAGGCCAATCGGAGTTACGGATCTCCATATATACGCGAAACGGTGAAACAGAGCCAGAACAGAACGCAGAAACAGAGAGAGACAGAGAGATAGATCCAATCTCGGAGGGGCTCTCGCCCCTCCCACGCCATGGAGGCCATGGACCAGAGGGGAAACCCTTCTCCCATCTAGGGAGGAGGTCAAGGAATAAGAAGAAGGAGGGGGGCTCTCTCCCCCTCGCTTCCGGTGGCACCGGAGTGCCACAGGGGGCCATCATCATCACCGCGATCTTCACCAACAACTTCACTGCCATCATCACCAACTCTTCCCCCCTCTATGCAGCGGTGTAACCTCTCTCTTACCCGTTGTAATCTCTACTTAAACATGGTGCTCAACACTATATATTATTTCCCAATGATGTATGGCTATCCTATGATGTTTGAGTAGATCTGTTTTGTCCTAATGGCTATTTGATGATCGTGATTGGTTTGAGTTGTATGTTTTATTATTGGTGCTGTCCTATGGTGCTCTCCGTGTCGCGCAAGCGTGAGGGATTCCCGCTGTAGGGTTTGCAATATGTTTATGATTTGCTTATGGTGGGTGGCGTGAGTGACAGAAGCACAAACCCGAGTAAGTAGGTTGTTTGCGTATGAGATAAAGGGGACTTGATGCTTTAATGCTATGGTTGGGTTTTACCTTAATGAATCTTTAGTTGTTGCGTCCTTGCTAGAGTTCCAATCATAAGTGCATATGATCCAAGTAGAGAAAGTATGTTAGCTTATGCCTCTCCCTCAAATAAAATTGCAATAATGATTACCGGTCTAGTTATCGATTGCCTAGGGACAAATAACCTTCTTGTTGACAAAAGCTCTTTACTAAAACTAATTTAGTTGTGTCTTCATCTAAACAGCCCCTACTTTATATTTACTTGCTCTTTATTATCTTGCATACCTATCCAACAACACCTACAAAGTACTTCTAATTTCATACTTGTTTCCGGTAAAGCGAATGTCAAGTGTGCATAGAGTTGTATCGGTGGTCGATAGAACTTGAGGGAATATTTGTTCTACCTTTAGCTCCTCATTGGGTTCGACACTCTTACTTATCGAAAGAGGCTACAATTGATCCCCTATACTTGTGGGTTATCAGTAGCTGCCCCCACCTTTCGCTCGGGCCCCCCACCGCAACTGATGTCATGGATCAGCAGGGGGCTGAGCTGGGGTCCAGCCAAGGACGTGCCAATACTGCAAAGCCGTATCCGAGATCTCTTTGAGAGAGATTTCAGTCTGGTTATGGTAATGCAAGTTATGCTAGTTCGTCGAGTCCGGCCTTGCAAACGTCGGCCCCTCCGCATGTGGGAATTCAACCCGGAAGGACCGCGTGCTATTCAGCATTTCCTCGGCATGACGCACGAAGAGATGTACAAATCATTCTTCGGACCCCAAATAGAGTGTCCGGACACCACCAAGGACGTGGGCCTGAGCTGCAATCGCCCCGCTGCCCAAGTAAGTAATCCCATGCTGAACCTGCTGTCCTTTTATTTATCATGGAATCATTCTGAAGAGCCGCCTTTTGACTAGGACTGGATAACAAAGGCGATGATGATCAGGTGTTCGGCCCCACTTCCCGAGGGCTTGGACAATCCGGTACTGGACAAGATGCTCGAGCCGACGCCTTATCCAGTGTCCTCAAAGGAAGATGATGGGGGAATAAAGAGGGCGAAAGCGGGCCTCACTCGCTACTTATTCCAGTCGGGGGAATGAGCACCTCCGTGAGGGAGGACAATCAAAGGGAAGAATCTGACATTCTCTCTCCCCGGGGAAGGAAGAGGACTACCTCTGAAGAACTGGAAACTAAGGTTTCCAAACGGGAGAAGAAATCTTCATCAGAGGGTCCTGCCTCGGAGGGTATTCTTGCCGCACAATGTCCGCGCGGGGATCAGCCCTCTACCGAGTTGTAAGTAATCAAAAAGTACTTAATAGTGAAAACATCCTACCTTACTTCCGAAGACAATAATCGATGCTTATAAATTGTAGTCTAGATCATAGCCCTTCTCGACATAGTTCATCTTCGGGGGATCTTCTTCCGGAGATGATGGAGAGCGAAATGCCTCCCCCGGACACCCCGCCTCAAGAAGCGGGCGACCTTGAAGTGTCGTCGCGAAGGGTATCTCCGGATCCACTTGGGCCAGAAGATAACCCTTTGGCTACCTAGAATCCCCAGTATCCGGCTCCTAAGGAGAGCGACAGCAAGGGTCCGTACAGTGTGCAGTCGGACGCGCTGAAGGATCTTCTAGGGCAAGCGGCCATCTCGGAAGCGCATCGTATGCTAATGGGTACGGTAATTGAAAGGATTTCATCCGCTGAAAGCGGTTTGCATGAAGCCTTTATGAGTCTGCTGAAAGGCTTCGAGGTACATGAAATAATGTATGTTTTTAACAGTACTGCATACGTTAGGTATGCCCTATGCAGATAGTAGCCCCTGAGACTCTGGTTGTCGTCGAAAACGGCGGCAAACAGAGGATCATAGTCCCAGGTAATAACCAGACCGCCTTTATGTGCAGGTGGCTGAAGCTCTGGTGGATAGCCGGACTACTGGGTTTGCCGAGCTAAAGCGGTAACTTGATGCGGCAGATGTCGACATCGTGCTTGTCAACAAGCGGCTTGACGAGGCACAGGGTGAGTGATTTTTCTAGTGATCGTCACATAATAAGAGTAGCATGATGCCAGTATCTTTAATATGTTGTGACTGCAGATGGAGCTGCCACCATGGAGACCCTTCGGGCGGAGCTTGCCCGAGCCAAGGAGCAAGCAAGGAGTAGCAATGCGGCCGCTCTAAAGGCGGCCGAAGAGTTAAGGGCCGAACAGGCCACGCATTGCGAGAGCAAGGAAAAAATAGCCAAGATGGTTGTAGAGTTAAAAGATGCCGCTGACCGTTACCAGCTTCTTGAAGAAGAAAACCGGGCGAAGGCGACGGGCCTGGAGAAGGCCCTGGTGGCTGCCAAGGAAGCCCACTCCAAAATTAGAGCGATGAAGCAGGAGCTGAATCAAGCTGCAGAAATCGTGTCTGGGAAGCCCTTCTTGTTGCGGACTAAGTTCGGAGATCCGAAGTATGCTCCTCCGGACCGGCTATGGAGTTCTGCAGACGCGTACATGGATTTGGCTGCAAGTGCTGCTGATGCGGCCGAGTACTTCAAGGATCAGAAAGGTCCCGAAGTGGAAAAGCTGTTCTTGTCACAGTTTCACACTCTAGTCCGTCTGCTGCTGTTGAATGAGCGATTGGCCGAGTGGGCCGAGCTCCATAGGTTGTCCGGACTTGCCATGAGGTCCATTGTGGATCACCTGTGGCCGGGAGGGCCAAGGCCGAATAGCTACATTAGCTTAGTGCAACGATTCCTTGGTGTTGTGCCACGCATCAATGCTGTAAAGAGATCGGCGTGCATAGAGGGTGTGCGGATGGCCCTTGCCCGTGTCAAGACATAGTGGGCGGAGATGGAGGCCACCACTGTTGCGACACAGGGTTCGACCGTAGGCCGAGTGGCTGCCGATCACTACTTTGAAGAAGTTCTTGAAGGCGCTCGTTCCATAGAGGCTCAATGCTTGAAGAATATTATGTTCTAGTGACATGTATTCCCATTGTACAAACAATGTTTTACTGAATTATCAAGGCTGTATTTATACTTTTGCCCGAAAGTACTAGGATGCCTCCTGTGCGGCCGCTTATATATATATGTATATAACCTGAAAGTTTGCAGTCGTCGGCTTATGCCCCCACGCATATAATGCGGGGGTGTTCGCAAAATATGCATATCCACACTTGATCCAACGTCTTGGTCCGTTAAGGAGGTGATAGCACAGCGAACGAGGCAATCAGACTATATTGCTTTAACACTTTCACTTAGCCATAGGAGTTTGACAGTGGGGCTACTATATAGCCCCTGGTACTTCTGCACTCGTCCGAATACGGGGCGCGTACGTACATGACCGGGAAACGGCCCTTCGTTAATGCGGAGGAATCCCGAAGATTCTGATGGGTCATCGAGTGGTTGACCAGTCTCTCGCTATATCATGACAGTCAGTTTTCGGCTTTCTCTACTAAGGTGCTCATCCAGATGAACCAGGGCACAATCGCAGTAGTTCTCCCAGTGCTACCTTAGCCGATATAACGGAACGTAAGGTACCAAAATGTGGGAGCCAGGCAAACCCAACATTTGACCAAAGACATGATTCGGAGCTGATGCATATAGGGCCAAACTCGCGACGCCGAACACTCCCTAAGGTGTTCGGTCTTTATAACATATACCGGGCTAAACAATGCCCTTAATAAGAAACCCCATGTGTCCAGGTACGTGCAAAATCCTGGCGTGGCCACATGCCAATAACGTCAGCATCCTTCTCAGTTGTGTGGAGTATCCGAAGGACGTGAGCAACAAGAGATAGTAAAAAAGGTTTACGCAGGGTCTTGATCTAAAAAGAAACCTTTGGGCGGGTCCCTGCTGCACGTCTGCGCCTGTGTCTCTGTTGTGCTGTGTCCTGGACGGGTGTAGCACGATTGTCATCTGCAAAAGGAAATAACTTAGGTGAAAGTTGCCGTGCCAAAAAGAAGAGTTGGTTATCATCAATGAACTATCAAAATTCAAGGGAAGCCAAGTTGAGCCGGGCTGGCCCTGATTACACGCGGGAAGCCCCTGGTATCGTTTATGAGGGTTTGATCATCAAACCAATCTCATGTATATATGAAGGAACGCCGGATTCGTTTGACCGTGTTCGTGGTCTTGACGACCTGCCATTTTTCTGGTTGGTGAGGCCGTCTAGTTTGCGGCTGTTAGAGCCAGCGCGTCCTCTTCCGTGCGTAAAAAGCGTTCGGTATTTCCGCTAACTGGGATGATGCCACGTGGACCGGGCATCTTGAGCTTGAGAAAATCATAATGTGGTATTGCGTTAAAACGAGTGAAAGTCATTCTTCCGAGTAGTGCTTGATAGCCACTTCGGAATGGGGCAATGTGAAAAGTTAACCTTTCACTTCGGAAGTTATCGGGAGAACCAAATACCACCTCTAGTAGTAGAGAGCCCGTACAGCAGGCCTCTTGGCCTGGTATTAGTCCCTTGAAGGTAGTATTACTGTGGCTTATTTGTGTCGGGTCTATCCCCATTTTGCGGACTGTGTCCTGATACATCAGATTTAGATCACTACCGCCGTCCATGAGGACTCGTGTGAAATGGTACCCATTTATTATTGGGTCTAACACCAAGGCCTCCAGTCCTTCGTGCCGGATATTTGTCTCGTGATCCCTACGATCAAAAGTGATCGGGCAGGCCAACCAGGGGTTGAACCTAGGGGTGATGGGCTCTATGGCGCGTGTGCCTTGGAGTGCATGCTTGCTTCTCCTCTTTGTCACATGGATCACGTTTACTATTTTAACCTCTGGTGGGAACTTTTTTGTCCTCCGGCGCTTTGCTGACGATGCTCATCCTCGTCTTCACTTGGTATCTCTTCCCCTTTGTGTTCGGCGTTTAGCTTACCGGCCTGCTTGAAGACCCAACATTCTCTGTGGGTATGATTTGCAGGTTTGTCTGGGGTGCCGTGAATCTGACAGAGTTTGTCAAGAATTTTGTTTAGGTCAGATTGTCCTTCTCTGCTGCCTTTGAAAGGCTTTTTCCGCTTACCTGGTCGGGAGCCCCTGAATCCGGCGTTTGCCGCCGTGTTATCTGGGCTACCTTCTTTAATTCGACGCTTGTTTTTGTGGCGTCGTGGTTTACCATTGCCATCCCTGACTTCGGATGTGCTTGGGTCGCTGGTGCTGCTACGGGCCAACCAGCTGTCCTCGCCCGCACAAAAGCGGGTCATGAGGCTTGTTAGGGTTGCCATTGTTCTGGTTTTTCTTGATCGAGGTGTCTGGCGAGCCATTCGTCTCAGACGCTGTGTTTAAAAGCTGCTAAGGCTTCGGTGTCCGGACAGTCGACGATTTGGTTCTTCTTGGTGAGGAACCTGTTCCAAAGCTTTCGGGCGGACTCTCCGGACTATTGGATTATATGACTTAAATCGTCTGCATCCGGAGGTCGGACATAAGTCCCTTGAAAATTGGCACGAAAAGCATCCTCGGGCACCTCCCAACTTCCAATTGAGTTTTTGGGGAGGCTTTTCAGCCAGTGCTGAGCTGGCCCTTTAAGCTTGAGGGGCAAGTATTTAATGGCATGGAGATCGTCTCCACGAGCCATATGAATATGGAGGATGAAGTCCTCTATCCAGACTCCAGGGTCTGTGGTTCCGTCATACGCCTCTATGTTCACCGGTTTGAATCCCTCTGGGAATTCGTGATCCAGCACCTCATCAATGAAACTTAAGGGGTGTGCGGCACCCCTATATTGGGACGCGCCATGGTGTTCGGACGGTTGTAGTATTCGGTGTTGGTTTTGTACCGTAGCGCGCTTCCTAGATCCATAGATAGATCTGGTCGCGCCGGATTTTTGACGCAAGTTCTCACGTAGATTGTGTGTTGACTTATGCGCGACTTTGTTAGCCGCTCTATCGCGTTCGCAAGGTGGTGGATCCGGCCGGTTGCCGTATCACTCTTCAGCTGTATGGGCTCTAAGGCCTCATCGTCGAATTCCGGTAATAGCTTGCGCTTTGGATAGCTATTTTTATGGTAACTTCCACCATACTTTGTTACTTTGTTCCACTTGCTGTTAAGTGTATCTTGTGCGACCTTGAGCCTTTGCTTCTGTTTCTTCAGGTTCCTCGCTGTGCAATAAGCCTTCTGCGGAGGTTTTCTTGCTCCAAGTGCGTTTCCGGGATGATGTGTGCATCTTCGTCCAGACTGTTTTCTTCCCAAGACGGGATTTGATGAGGCTTATCCTTGGCGTCGTCGTGGTCGGACGTTGGATCCATACTATGTTTGCAGTTTGCATCTTGATCGTGCTTTGCCACCGGGGTGGTGCAGTCGTCGTTTCTTCTAGAGTCGACTGGATTGTTATTTCCTCTTGCGCTGTTATCGCTATTTTTGCTATGGTGGGACTTAGAGCGGCGCCGCTGACGTCGGCACCGGGGTTGCTTGGAGGGGGCATCCTCCGCTGTCTCTTTGCCATTGCCCTCTCTAGGTGTATCCACTATGTATACGTCATGTGATGAAGTGGCGGTCCAGCGCCCTATGGGCGGTGGTTCCTGTTCGTCTCCTGCATCGTCGTCCATGCCGTCGATGTCTTCAGAGTCGAAGTCGAGCATGTCGGTTAAGTCGTGGACAGTGGCTACTAAGTGGTGGTGGGTGGGCAGCGAATTTCTTCATCGTTCGCATCCCATTCTAGCCGGACATAGTTCGGCCAAGGATCTCCTGACAGGGAGAGAGACCTTAATGAATTTAGCACATCTCCGAAAGTTGAGTGTTGAAAGATATCCGCGGAGGTGAACTCCATGATCGGCGCCCCATCGGATTTGACAGGCACGGATGTAGGCGGCTCGGAGTCCGTGGCCGGGGATAAATCCAGTGGTTCGGCGACGCGGCTCTCGAAAGGGGTGAAGTTAGTATCTGGCTCTATCGCCACTGAGAGTATAGCCTCCATGGCGGGGTCTATCCCTCCGCTCTCGGATGGCGCGATTTGCTCTGGATTAACGGCCGGAGTAGCTGCGGATGCGATCTCCCGAACACTGTCCCACGGCAGAGTTACGCCTTGCTCATCGCGACTGTGCGACGCGTCCGGCATGGGATCGAATCCATCGAAGATCAAGTCTCCGCGGATGTTGGCCGTGTAGTTCAAGTTTCCAAATCTGACCTGATGGCCAGGGGCGTAGCTTTCGATCTGCTCCAGATGGCCAAGCGAATTGGCCCGCAGTGCGAAGCCGCCGAATACGAAGATTTGTCCGGGGAGGAAAGCCTCACCCTGGAGCACATCGCTAGCGATGATCGAAGGAGCCATCAAGCCTTATGGTGACGACACAGTGGAACTCTCAATGAAAGCACCAATGTCGGTGTCAAAACCAGCGGATCTCGGGTAGGGGGTCCCGAACTGTGCGTCTAAGGCGGATGGTAACAGGAGGTAGGGGACACGATGTTTACCCAGGTTCGGGCCCTCTTGATGGAGGTAATACCCTGCGTCCTGCTTGATTGTTCTTGATGATATGAGTATTACAAGAGTTGTTCTACCACGAGATCAAAGAGGCTAAACCCTATAAGCTGGCCTATGGTATGATTGTATGTTGTCCTATGGACTAAAAACCCTCCGGTTTATATTGACACCGGAGGGGCTAGGGTTACACAAGGTCGGTTACAAAGGAGGAGATATACATATTTGTATTGCCTAGCTTGCCTTCCACATCAAGTAGAGTCCCATCCGGACACGGGACGAAGTCTTCAATCTCGTATCTTCATAGTCCAACTGTCCGGCCAAAGGATATAGTCCGGCTGTCCGGAGACCCCCTAATCCAGGACTCCCTCAACTGGGTCCATAACTTGAGGATTATCCTCATTGTTGCATAGAAGAATTACGTCCTGGAAGCACCGCTAGGTGACAAACCCGCTGCAGGAGCAACTCCAGATGTTATGAACACCTGGCAGAGCAAAGCTGATGACTACTCGATGGTTCAGTGTGCCATGCTTTACGGCTTAGAACCGGGGCTTCAACGATGTTTTGAACGTCATGGAGCATATGAGATGTTCCAGGAGTTGAAGTTAATATTTCAAGAAAATGCCCGGATTGAGAGATATGAAGTCTCCAATAAGTTCTATAGCTGCAAGATGAAGGAGAATAGTTCTGTCAGTGAACATATACTCAGAATGTCTGGGTACGACAACCACTTGACTCAACTGGGAGTTAATCTTCCTGATGATAGTGTCATTGACAGAGTTCTTCAATCACTGTCACCAAGCTACAAGAGCTTCGTGATGAACTATAATATGCAAGGGATGGATAAAACGATTCTCGAGCTCTTCGCAATGCTAAAGGCTGCAAAGTTAGAAATCAAGAAGGAGCATCAAGTGTTGATGGTCAACAAGACCACTAGTTTCAAGAAAAAGGGTAAAGTGAAGAAGGGGAACTTCAAGAAGAACAGCAAGCCAGTTGTTGCTTAAGTGAAGAAACCCAAGTCTAGACCTAAGCCTGAGACTGAGTGTTTCTACTACAAAGAAACTGGTCACTGGAAGAGGAACTGCCCCAAGTATTTGGCGGAGAAGAAGGATGGCAAAGTGAAAGGTATATTTGATATACATGTTATTGATTGGTACCTTACTAATGCTCGCAGTAGTGCCTGGGTATTTGATGCTGGTTCAGTTGCTAACATTTGTAACTCGAAACAGGGGCTACAGATTAAGCAAAGATTGGCTAAGGATGAGGTGCCGATGCGCGTGAGAAATGGTTCCAAAGACGATGTGATCGCCGTCGGCACGCTACCTCTACATCTATCTTCTGGATTAGTTTTGTACCTAAATAATTGTTATTTGGTGCCAGCGTTGAGCATGAACATTATATCTGGATCTTGCTTGATGCGAGACGGTTATTCATTTAAATCAGAGAATAATGGTTGTTCTATTTATATGAGTAATATCTTTTATGGTCATGCACCCTTGATGTGTGGTCTATTTTTACTAAATCTTGATAGTAGTGATACACATGTTCATAGTATTGAGGCCAAAAGATGCAGAGTTGATAATGTTGGATCTCGGGTTCCGGCAAAACCCTCAAGGTTCGAACACCGGGGTGTGCGCGAAGATCTCCCCCTACCGATCCACGTCCTAGCTTCGCTAAGATTGCAAGGGCTAACTCGACGAACTCGCAACACAAAGGACACAAGATTTATACTGGTTCGGGCCACCATTGTGGTGTAATACCCTACTCCAGTGTGGTGTGGTGGATTGCCTCTTGGGCGGAGGATGAATAGTACAAGGGGAAGAACAGCCTCCTGAGGAGAGGTGTTCTTGTGCTTGGTGGGTGTGAGGATGAACTGAATGAGTTCCAGACCCGTTTCCCCCCTACCGTCGTGGCTAATCCTATTTATAGAGGCCCTGGTCCTCTCCCCAAATATTGAGCGGGAAGGGAGACAACAACGGTCAATTTGAAAGGGGACAACTAGTACAGCTTATCCTGACAAAAGTAGTCTTCGCCTGCAAAAGGCTCTGGTGGTGACGCCGCCTTGGGCTCCATGGTGACCTCCGTCTTACCATCCTACTGGTCTTGGTATCATTGCACTGATATGGAAACCTTTGCTTGATGCCTCGATACTCCACGCCTACGCTTGCTTCCTTAGCACCAAAGAGGAAACAAGGACACTATGTGCGCTGGCGCCCGCCTGATCTTGATCGTCATGGCTCACGTCATTGAAACCTCGCGAGGTTTGCCTTGCCTTGAACTCTCTACCTCATGAGGCTCGGTCCCTCGCAAGGGTCTTGAGGGCTTGTTGGTGAAGATGGGCCATTCGAGCCCGCTCACAGAGCCACACCGTGGGCCGCAGGAAGGCAAGTCTGGGGACCCCCTTCCCAAAACGCCGACAGTAGCCCCCGGACCCAAGGCGCGCTCGGTCTTGGCTTCGAGGCAAAGCCAAAGGTCAAGTCCGGAGCACTGCGGGCCCCAATAGCTTGCGGCCTTGGTCGATGCATGGCGGTTGGTTGGACGTGGGCGTCTCCGCTTCCCCACGCTGCCTTGGCAACTGCCTGACTTGACAAGTCCCTGCGACATGCAAGGAAAAAGCATCATTACCTGTGATCGTGGGGGCGCTGGTTGGCCTTCCCCTGGTATAAATGGGAGGGGGGCGGAGCCCCCGTTGCCCATCTCTTCCCATTCCTCTTGCTTCTCCCTCCTCGCGCCATTGCCGACACCAATGGCGCCCATCCGAAGGTTTTCCGCGGCGAATAAAGGAAATACTCCCCTCGACGGGCTGGTACCGCTCCCGACGAAGAAGAGGCCGGCCCACTGCCGCGACGAGGCGACGATGCAGGTGGTGACGAGGCCTTGGTGCAAGAGGCCTCCTCCCGGTATCCGTTACCCCTGTACGCCCAAGCCGGGGGCTCGGGAGGGGGAGACGACGAGCGTCGACGCGCGCGCCGTGGCCATGGTCGCCGTGCCGCGGTGGTGCGCGTCGCCACCCCTGGAGTCCACGCCACGGACTCCTCGCGCGAGCTCGTGCTGTGGGTGGCGACGCCCCCGAGCACTTGGATCCGCTTCCCATCCTTCTTCTCAGCTGAGATGCCGCCGAGGGGGCCCCTCGAGCTTTGGCTACAGCACGCCGACTGCGACACACTGGCGACTGGAGCAGAGGTTGAGGCCGTCTCCTCGGGGAAGATCTTCATGACCCGAGGCTGGGGTGAGGTTGCGTGAGTGTGTCATGCGGAGGGCGCCCTCACGATCCACTTCGCGTATGATGGTGCCTCCACGCTATTCTTCAAGGTCTTCGACGCAGAAGGCCACTGTCTAGAGTGTTGCCCTAGGTGGGGTCATCAGGCTGGCGCCACAGCTGGGGCAGGGTCTGCTGCCCGCGTCGCCAGCGGCTCCTCGGGAAGCAGTGGCAACACTTGGGAGTCCAGCGATTCTCCCGAGCTCTATGAGACCCCGGAGACGAGCGATGACAACTACGTTCCCCCAAGCTCCCGCCGAGCCCGGAGCAGGGTTGCAGCGTCAGGCCGCCGCCGTTGATCTGGATGAGGTTGGCGTCGGCCTCTGGTGGCCCACTGTTGATGATGGCGACATCCACAGGGGCACGTGTAGTTAGGATTCCCTAAGTTCTTGCCTTTTGTTCCCTGCGAGGAATCAAGAAATGCCCCGTGGGGGTGTGTAAAGGTTTTGTAATGCCTCTTGTCAATATTGTCCTTATTATGAACTTGCGCGAGCGCGAGTCCTACTTTAGCTCGGTCTCCCTTTCTGGCCTTGCAACGACTTGGCGCTCTATGCTGACAGGTCCCGGTCCCCAGGCAGGTTGCAGCCGTCGCTGGTATGCTAGGTCGCGTGCCGTGGTCAAGGCTAGGAGGTGAGCTGCCCGAGGTCCAGTAAGAGTTCCTGAGGCACGATGCTCAGGAGGTCCCCTTTAGCGCTCAAGCAGCTGTCGAGAGGTATGGAAGGGGGGTGACATTGCTGCAGCAGGGCTGCAGTTAGTATGGTTCTCACTCCTTAGCGGTTTAGCCAACCCGGGCTCGGGACTTATCTTGACAGTCCAGAGTTGATTCCTCATGATGCGCCAGATTCGTGCATAGGTGCCCGAAGCATAGCTAAGCCAGGCCCATGTGAGCCTCCCCCCTTCTCCACGCTCTCCATCGTGCTCTGTGTCCTCAGGTCCCGGTCCTCGAGCGAGCTCAGCCGCCGCTAGTATGCCAGGTCGCGCGCCATGGTCAAGGCCAGGGGGTGAGGGCTAGAGAGCCAGTAAGAGCTCCTAAGTCGCGATGCTCAGGAGCCCCCCTTTTAACGCGCAAGCGGATTTAATAGGAGAAGAGGGAGCTCGTGGTCCCGCCTGCCATCACCTTCAGGAGATTCCTGGAAGCCAGCACAAGGAGAGACACAGTTTGCCATTACGGTTGCCGGTCCACCGCTGGTCCCTCCACGAGGAGATGAAGGCACTGAGGGCCTGGTGAGGTGACGTGCGTGGCATCGGCCCCATGGCAGAGGCAGAGGCTCGCGTCATTTCTTCAGCCGCGCTGATGCGCGTCTTCAGCCACCTCTATCTTCGTGATCCTGCCGCCCGCCTTGACGAGATGCCGGAGCCCGTGGCTGATGAACACTGCTCAGCCGCCCCCGCAGCCGTGAAAGGTCAGGTGGAAGCCCTACTGGAGAAGTTCGACGCCTTCACCCCCGCGCCTTCGACCAATGGTGCAGGTGAAGACGACGCCACCCAGGAGGGGGCACCTCTTGCAGGTGCCGACGGTATCGAGGGATGACTGGCTTGCGGCTCCTTTCCTATTGAAACTACCACATCATGTAGCGTGCCTCGTGGAGGCGTTTAAACTTGTGTTTGATATTCGGAGAACAATATGTCTTGTAATATTTGCTTTGAGATTTTGCGATTTTCTTCCTATTTGCTTTATGTTCTACGTCGGTAGAGCCTGGCCCCATGCATACCTCAACCGCCATTGGGCCGACCGGAGACCAGGATGGAACCAAGGAGTGAGGGGCTACGTGACCAGTTAGGCTCCTGAGTCGCGATGCTCAGGAGTCCCCCTTGACGCGCAAACAACTTATAGGAAGGAGACACGAGGATAGTATTAGTGTTCTACATCGGCAGGGCCCGACCCCACACATACCTCAACCACCGTTGGACCGACCGGAGACCAGGACGGACCCAAGGAGTGAGGGGCTACGTGACCAGTTAGGATCCTGAGTCATGATGCTCAGGAGTCCCCCTTGACGTGCAAACACCCTTCATACCTTCGCCCTCGCCGAGGCTCGGGAGTGGTGCACGACGACCAGGTCCGAGGGACCTGGCGGGGTGGCGTACGCTTGGGTGTGACCCGAGCGCAGCCCCCATGCCCAGCCCCTTCGCACGGCTCTCCCGAGGGGAGGCATTGCGTTGAGGCCAGACACCGAGCCCGGAGGCTCCCTGAGGTTGATACGGCCATGAGGCTGCCCTCAGTTGTTTATCACCAGGACGGACCATGGCACTTCCACACTTGCATGTGCATAGCCGCTCCTTGGCAGTGTCGACTGCCAGCGCGGAGCATGGTGCTTCCACTGGTACGTGGGAGGGGACTCCCTACTGCGGAGAGCCCCTGGGGCGTGTACAGCCCCGCCCTGACACGTGGCTTGCACGATAGGGCTAGACGAGGTGTGTCTGGGCACTCGTGAGCCAGCGCGGGACTCACGAGGCCCTACCTCAAGGTGGGTTGCGCCTGGTCTTGATTCTTGTTCGCTGTGTTGGTCCTGTGAGGTGGTCAGACAACCTGCGCCGAATGAATCTCCTAAGGTTATCACGTGAGAAAGCCAAGCACCAATAGCCCCAGGAGGTGACATGAATGGGGCTGGCCCGCTAGACAGAGCTCAGCCGTTGGATTTATCGACGCTGCAGGGACGGACCCGAGCACAAATGCCGTGCCTAACCCTCTCACGCGAAGGGTCCTGAAGAAAGACGACCGGCGCGCGGCTCCCGCGGTGGGCGACAATCAAGCACGTGATGGTCATAGGTAGAATAAGCATGGAAAGCAAACTAGCTCAGGTAAATGCATGAATGATACGCACCACTGGGTTCGGCCCGAGCGGCTTGGGGATGATGCAGCCCGAAGGGCGCCCCCAGCATGGTAAGCTAAAGACATAAAAAGGGGTACATGCCACAGGGATGGACCCACGCGACCTGGGAATGATGCAGCCCTGAGGGCGCTCCCAGCTAAATAAACTTGGAAAATGTCACCTCATTTCGTTGATGAAGGGGTGTTGAGGCAACTGAAGGTACGCGGTGAAGGGGTTGCACCTCATGAGCCACCATGGCCCTGAGCCTCGAGAGGCTCTGGGGGTCTAGGCGGTTCCTTGAGGAACGTCTCCATCTTCACCGGGACGGCATGGTGACTGGCCTCCTGAGTTGCCAGGGCACGCCGCAGGTTGCGCTGGAAGGCAGCAACCACGCTCGGCAGGCCGAACAGCATACAAACGTAGTTGTGAGGTGGACCTTCGCAGCGCCCAACACGCGAAGGCCAGAAGCGCTACTGAGATGCGGCTCGGTTGAGCCTTGGTATGTCGATGTAGACACACGGCTCACCACCCTCGCCTGGGTGGGGAGGAACGCCAGATGGGCGGCGGTCGCCGCGTATTGCTCTTGCTTCCTAAAGCTCCTGAGATACCTTGGTGTTGAACTCCTGAGTGCCGGACGGTCCTTGCCCAGTGTCCTCCTGAGGGAGACGTGCCGCGAAACACGCCTCCAAGTGGTGCCCGAGCGCCTCCCTCGTGACGTTGGCAAGGTCTGAGGCCCTCCAGAAGAGAGCCCCTGAGCCCTGCCCGAGGAGGGCACCAGGCACGCCTTCCTATGCGACAGAGGGAGGCGCCCCAGGTGCGGGCGCTGATCCTGACAAGGTGCCACTTGTGGCGCTGCCCTCCTGAGGTTTGGCACGGAGTAGCTGCTTCTTCTTTTTGGGGTTGACCTCAGGAGGGTACCGAGCTGCATTGTTCCCGGGGTCTTTGATTGACGCTGCTTGAAAGGCGCGCTCGAGGGAGCACACTGCATCTCTTTCTTCGCAGGGGACTGTGATGATCCCGCCGCTTCCTGGCATCTTGAGGACGTTGTAGCCGTGGTGCGTCACGGCCATGAACTTGGCCAGGGCCGGATACCCGAGGATGGCATTGTATGGCAGACAGATGTGGGCGACGTCTAAGTTGATCAGCTCGGTGCGGTAGTTGTCGCGCTGTCCGAAGGTGACGGGGAGGTGGACCTGCCCGATCGGGGTGGTGGAGCCGTTGGTCACTCCTGAGAAAGGCTTGGTGGGCTGAAGCTGATCATATGGCACTTGGAGGTTGTCGAACATGTCGACGGACCAGACGTTGAGCCCTGCGCTGCCATCAATGAGAGTCTTGGTAACTTGCACGTTGCTAATGACTGGTGAACAGAGCATCGGGAGGACGCCGGTGGTAGCCGCGCACTTGAGCTGATCTGCCGAGCTGAACCTGATGGCGCACTTGGACCATCTGAGCGGGCGCGTGGCCTCGAGCTTGGGGAGGACTGCATTCACTTCACGAGTGAACTGTTTGAAGATATGCTGTGAGGCTGGGGCTTGAGCTCCGCCCAAGATGCAGGCGATGGCGCACGACTCCTGGAAGCCCCCAGCCCCCTCGTCCTGATGGTGGTCGTCATTCCTTCTTGGTGGCGGCGGCAGTAGAGGGAGACCGGCGTTGCCCTGAGGACGATCCTCACGAGGCTGATCCCTCCAGGCACCCTTGCGAGACTGATCCTGCCAGCGGTCCTCATGAGGCCGGTCTTGCCACTCCTGGCGCGGGCCACAGTCATCCCAGCTTCCGCCACCATGTCCTCCTCCTCGGCCGTAGCCCCGGTCATTGCGCTCGGGGCGTCGACCGAAGCGTCCTTCTTGAATGGCTCTGATCTCTTGACAGTCGTTGGTGTTGTGGCTATGCAGGTTATGGAAGGCGCAGAACGGTCGGCTGCTCTTCGATGACTCGGGCTGGTCCCTGCCGCGCTTTGTGTCCGGCTCCGCCGCGAGCACGGCTGCTCCCTTGCGCTTCACGTCTTTGGCCTTGGCTTTCTTCTCCTCCGGGTCCGCAGCGAGCATCTCGAGGACGGAGAGGCGCCCCTCCTCAACTCTTGCGCACTTGGTCGCCAGGTTGAACAACTGCAGAGACGTGCACGGCTCCTCATGGATGGCGAGCTCCTCCATCATCTTGACATTGCGGACGCCATCGGAGAATGCGAAGATGATGGCCTCGTCCGTCACCTTGGGGATCTTGAGGCGAACGTTGTTGAAGCGCTGGATGTACTTCTGGAGGGTCTCTCCTGGTTGTTGCTTGACGCAGCGTAGGTCACCCGCAGCCGGTGGGCGGTCGCGAGTGCCCTGGAAGTTGGCAACGAAACGGTCGCGCATCTCGTTCCAGGAGGAGATCGAGCCTGGAGGCAGGTTCAGGAGCCAGGAGCGGGCACCATCCTTGAGAGCCATGGGGAACCAGTTCGCCATGACTTTCTCGTCGCCATTGGCCGCCTCGATGCTCAGCTCGTAGAGTGATATGTCTCTAACGTATCTACTTTTCCAAACATTTTTGCCCTTGTTTTGGACTCTAACTTGCATGATTTGAATGGAACTAACCCGGACTGACGCTGTTTTCAACAGAATTGCCATGATGTTGTTTTATGTGCAGAAAGCAAAAGTTCTCGGAATGACCTGAAACTCCATGGGATATCTTACAATAAATAATAAAAAATCCTCGCCAAAGGTGAAGACCAGGGGGCCCACACCCTTCTCACGAGGGTGGGGGGCGCCCCCCCATAGGGCGTGCCCCCTGGAGACCCCCCGACTCCAACGCCAACTCTATATAACTGCTTTCGGGGAGAAAAAAATCAGAGAGAAGAAATCATCGCGTTTTACGATACGGAGCCACCGCCAAGCCCTAAAACCTCTCGGGAGGGCTGATCTGGAGTCCGTTCGGGGCTCCGGAGAGGGGGATTCGTCGTCGTCATCATCATCAACCATCCTCCATCACCAATTTCATGATGCTCACTGCCGTGCGTGAGTAATTCCATCGTAGGCTTGCTGGACGGTGATGGGTTGGATGAGATTCACCATGTAATCGAGTTAGTTTTGTTAGGTTTTGATCCCTAGTATCCACTATGTTCTGAGATTGATGTTGCTATGACTTTGCTATGCTTAATGCTTGTCACTAGGGCCCGAGTGCCATGATTTCAGATCTGAACCTATTATGTTTTCATCAATATATGAGAGTTATAGATCCTATCTTGCAAGTCTACAATCACCTATTATGTGTTATGATCCGTTAACCCCGAAGTGACAATAATCGGGATACTTACCGGTGATGACCGTAGTTTGAGGAGTTCATGTATTCACTATGTGCTAATGCTTTTTCCCGTTTCTTTATTAAAAGGAGGTCTTAATATCCCTTAGTTTCCATTAGGACCCCGCTGCCACGGGAGGGTAGGACAAAAGATGTCATGCAAGTTCTTTTCCTTAAGCACGTACGACTATATTCGGAATACATTCCTACATTACATTGATGAATTGGAGCTAGTTCTGTGTCACCCTATGTTATGACTGTTACATGATGAACCACATCCGGCATAATTATCCATTATTGATCCGATGCCTACGAGCTTTCCATATACTGGTTTACGCTTATTTACTTTCCTGTTGCTATTGTTACAATCACTACAAAACACCAAAAACATTACTTTGCTTTCATTACTCTTTTGTTACCGTTACCATCACTATCATATTACTTTGCTACTAAACACTTTGCTGCAGATACTAAGTTTCCAGGTGTGGTTGAATTGACAACTCAGCTGCTAATACTTGAGAATATTCTTTGGTTCCCCTTGTGTCGAATCAATAAATTTGGGTTGAATACTCTACCCTCGAAAGCTGTTGCGATCCCCTATACTTGTGGGTTATCAAGACTAATTTCTAGCGCCGTTGCCAGGGAGCATAGCTCTGTTCTTTGAGTCACTTGGGATTTATATCTGCTGGACACTATGAAGAATTTGAAAGACGCTAAGACAACAATTTATCCCTCAACTACGAGGGGAGGTAAGGAACTGCCATCTAGCTCTTCACTTGATTCACCTTCTGTTTTGAGTAAGCTTGCGACACCTACACCTGCTTCTGCTATTCGTTCTGATATGTCGTGTTTTATTGATGATGCTACTTCTGCTATACATGATACTTACGATGAAACTACCTCTATGCCTGATACTACTATGCCACTTAGTGATTTTCTTGAGGAACGACTTGCTAGGGCTAGAGAGATTGAACCTATTGAATCTGATTATGAAGATGAAAGTGATGATGAAGAATCACTTGTTATTCCTGAGGGTTATTTATTTGATCAAGAAGCTTCTTTAGCTATTTTAGCTTGCAGAGATAGATATGAACTCAAAATATTATTAGCTAAATGGAATAAGCAATCTCTAAATGCTAGGATGAGACCTGACCCTGCTTTTTCTACTTCACCTATCTGTGTTGCTGATAAGGATTATGAATTCTCTGGTGATCCTGATATAATTACTTCGGTTGAATCTGATGCTTTTCATGGCTATGAATCTGATACTGTTGTGGCACATCTTACTAAATTAAGTGATATAGCCACCCTGTTCACTAATGATGAGAGATCTTGCTACTTTTATATCCTTAAAATATTTCTGTTCTCATTAAAGGGTGATGCTAAGATATGGTTTAATTCTCTTGATCCTGGTTGTGTGTGTAGTCCCCGGGATATGATTTACTACTTCTCTGCTAAATATTTCCCTACTCCAAAGAAACAAGCTGCTTTAAAGGAAATATACAACTTAGTGCAAATTAAAGAAGAGAGTCTCCCACAAGCTTGGGGGAGGCTTCTCAAGTTACTTAATGCTTTGCATGCTCATCCTCTTAAGAAAAATGAAATACTTGATATCTTTTCTAATGGACTAACCGATGCTTCCAGAGATTACCTGGATAGTTGTGCTGGTTCTCTTTTCGGGGAAAGAACAACAGATGAAGCTGAAATCTTATTGAATAATATGTTGACAAATGAAAATAATTGGGCACCTCCTGAGCCAGCTCCTGCTCCTATTGATGATCCTATTCCTAAACCAACTCCGAAGAAGAGAGGTGTTCTATTTCTCAGTCCCGAAGATATGCAAGAGGCAAAGAAATCTATGAAAGAAAAGGGTATTAAAGCTGAAGATGTTAAGAATTTACCTCCTATTGAAGAAATACATGGTCTTAATTTGCCGCCTATTGAAGAAACATATGATCTTAATCCTTTATTTATTGAAGAACCTCCAGACCTCGGTAACCCGACACAGGTAGTAAAGGTAAATTCTCTCTATAGATATGATAAAGCTGAAATCCCTCCTACTAAAATTGCTAGTCAATGATTGGATGAGTTTGATAATTTTATGTTTAAGCAAGAAGACTTCAATGCTTATTTTGGTAGACAATTAAAACAAGATGCTGATATGATTAAATACTTGGGTGATTATATGGCTAATATTAGAGGTGAACTTAAACTTGTTAGCAAACATGCTTCTATGGTTACCACTCAAGTAGAACAAGTACTTAAAGCTCAAAAAGAATTGCTCAATGAGATGAATAGTAAGAAAAATGATCATGCTGTTAAAGTGGCTACTAGAACTGGTAGAATGACCCTAAGAGAATTGAGCAAGATTCTCAGAGAAATAATATTGATGCACCTAGTTCTTCTAAAAAGAAGAAAAAGAAAAATGATAGAACTGTGCAAACTTCTAGTGAACCTATTGCTGAACCACCTGATAATCCAAATGATATCTCTATGTCTGATGCTGAAATACAATCTGGCAATGAAAATGAACCTAATGAAAATGTTACTGATAATGTTCATAATCATGCTCAACCTACCAGTGATAATGATGTAGAAAACCTGCTGTTGATCTTGATAACCCACAATCAAAGAATCAACGTTATGATAAGAAAGACTTTGTTGCTAGGAAACATGGTAAAGAAAGAGAGCCTTAGGTTCAAAAACCCAAGCCTTTTCCTCCCAAACCATCCAAGAAAAAGGATGATGAGGATTTTGAGCGCTTTGCTGAAATGATTAGACCTATCTTTTTGCCTATGTGATTGACTGATATGCTCAAAATGAATCCTTATGCTAAGTACATGAAAGATATTATTACAAATAAAAGAAAGATAACAGAAGCTGAAATTTCCACCATGCTTGCTAATTATACTTTTAAGGGTGGAATACCAAAGAAACTTGGAGATCCAACCTACTATACCATGCTCCATTAAAAGAAACTATGTTAAAACTGCTTTATGTGATCTTGGAGCCGGTGTTAGTGTTATGCCTCTCTGTTTATATCGTAGACTTGGCTTGAATAAGTTGACACCTACTGAAATATCTTTGCAAATGGCTGATAAATCAACTACTATCCTGTCGGTATTTGTGAGGATGTGCCTGTTGTAGTTGCAAATGTTACTATTTTAACGGACTTTGTTATTCTTGATATTCCCGAGGACGATAGTACGTCTATTATTCTTGGAAGACCTTTTCTTAATACTGCAGGGGCTGTTATTGATTGCAACAAAGGCAATGCCACTTTTCATGTTAATGGTAATGAGCATACGGTACACTTTTCGGGGAAACAACCTCAAGTTCATAGTATCAATTCTATCGTAAAAATTCCATCGATTATATTTGGAGGTTTTGAATTTCCTCTTCCTACTGTCAAGAAGAAATATGATATACTTATTATTGGGGATGTGCATATCCCCATTGAGGTAACCTAGTGTTATTCAAAATTTCTCCGGTTTCATGTTAATCGGAATGAGTTTGTTAACAAGACTTGATCAACCTTGTTAGTGGATTCCTTTTGACGAGCATGAGATGGATGAAACTAGAAGCACAACCTTCTGTACCCTCTCTATACTTTCTGTTCTGCCACACCCTAGCTAGTTCAAGCATTAGAGTGTGCATCATGTTTAAATTTCTCTTAAATTTGAAATGGGGAAGGCAGAAACCCCCTACACCCCCTGGAAACAACTAGGGTTTACTAAAATTATTTTCAATGAACCTGAAATGCCCTTCTAAAAAGTTCACCATCTTTGTCTTGGGTTAGAACCTCTGGCAAAATTGGTGCACAATTTTCTAGGTCAACAGAAGGTCATTGAATTAAATCATAAGTATTTGAATTTGGGCATTTAAATGCTATAAAATAATTTAAATGCTCAAATAATTCTGGAAATAAATGTTTGCTGTTGGAAATATTCTAAACAGAGCCCACAATTATTTTCAGGATTTTTGTAAACGTTTTAGTATTTTAATTAAAGCCCAACAGTTGTAGTTAAATAGAAAAAAACAGAAACAGATCAAAAAGAGAGAGAGAGGGAGCCCACCTGGGCCTTACCTGTGCTGGCCCAGCCACCTGGCTCGGCCCAGCCGACTGGCTTGCCAGTCGTCGTCCACCTCGAAATGACAGGATGGTCAACACCCGCAGCAACCCTGCTGCCTTGGAGCAGGGGGAAGCCAGTGCAGCTAGGGGTGAAAATCTACCTCACCCGCCTTCTCTAGCCGAAGTGATGCTGGAGGCGGAAAGAAACAAGTGTGAGACTAACCGCCTGCTAGAGCGGATTGAACAGAACACTGCACGTCATCCGCGAAATGACTTGGTGTCAGTCAATGACTTCATCAAGCTGTACCCACCAAAGTTTAACCATTCCGTCGAACCACTCGACGCGGATGACTGGCTTCGTAGCATCACTCACAAGCTACGTTCTGCCAACGTAGCCGAAGCCGACAAGGTTGCTTATGCTGCCTATCACCTCGAAGGCCCTGCTAGCCTCTGGTGGGAGAATTTTGAAGCTATGCGCCCGGTCGGCCAAATTACTACTTGGGCTGAATTCAGTGAGGCTTTCCGTGAGCATCACATTCCGGAAGGTCTCATGGATCGCAAGAGGGAGGAGTTCTGCAACTTCACCCAAGGAAGACTGACTGTGGATGCTTATAGTCGTGAATTTGGGAATCTGGCACGTTATGCCCCTGAAGAGGTATCTACTGACGCTAAGAAGCAGGCAAGGTTCCGCAAGGGACTTAGCCCTGAGCTTCGCCGCGATCTCCGTCTGCACGAGTGCACATTCTTTCAGAAGTTGGTCAATAAAGCCATCAGTGCTGAGACAGGCCAGACTGATTATGACGCTTCATGCAAGCACTCCCGTGATTTTGGCTCTTCATCCGGCTCTGGAGCTCAGAAGCGCCGGGTGTGGATCCCAAGCACGGCACTGCCACCCAGGTTCATCCCGAGGCCATCCTTTGAGGCGCCTCGTCCCAACCAGCAATTTGCACCGCCCAAGCCCTATGGTGGCCCCGCTGCTAATGCTGCTCCACGCCCCAATGTGGTGACATGCTTTAAGTGTGGAGAGCCGGGTCACTATAGCCGAGTGTGTCCCCAGAACAACAACCCCATCCAAAATGGAAAGTCTGTTGGCCGTGGTAAGCCCGCGGGAAAGACATTCTACGCCAAGCCGGTCACCACTGCCCGTGGCCATGTCAACTATGTTTCAGCTGAGGAGGCTCATGAGGATCCTAACGTCGTCCTTGGTACGCTCCTTGTTAACTGCCATCCGGCATCTGTTCTTTTCGATACTAGAGCATCTCATTCATTCATATCCGAGAACTATGCTCGATTGCATAACATGACATTCTGTGACATGCCCACTTCCATGGTAATTCAAACTCCGGGTTCCAAATGGCAAACTTCTAGAGTAAGCCATGGGAACGAAATTCTTGTCGATATACTTGTCTTCCTTGCATCCTTAATAGCTCTCAAGTCCTCGGACATAAACATCATCTTGGGTATGGACTGGATGTCAGCTCATTATGCTAAGATTGATTGTGCCACTAGAACCGTTCAACTTACTCACCCATCGGGCAAGACAGTCAATGTCTTAACTCGAGTGGCCAAGTGCCAGCTTTACTCCTTAAATGCCAACCCCCTTCCAGACCTTGAGGCTGTTCCGGTAGTCCGAGACTTTCCGGATGTCTTTCCAGAAGAACTGCCAGGTGTTCCACCTGACAGGGATGTTGAGTTTGTGATAGACCTTGTTCCAGGAACCGTTCCAATTTCTAGAAGACCCTACAAGATGGCACCCTTAGAACTAGCCGAGCTTAAGAACCAACTCGATGAGTCCTTGAAAAAGGGTTTCATCCATCCTAGTTCCTCTCCTTGGGCTTGCCCCGTCCTCTTCGTCAAGAAGAAGGATGGAACGGATCGAATGGTTGTGGATTATCGACCTGTCAATTTGGTCACCATCAAGAACAAATACCCGCTTCCTAGGATCAACGATCTGTATGATCAGCTCGTTGGATCCTCAGTCTTCTCCAAGATGGATTTGAGGTTGGGCTACCATCAAATCAAAATCAGAAACGGGGACATTCCCAAAACGGCCTTTGTTACTCGTTATGGCCAATACGAGTACACCGCTATGTCCTACAGTTTAACCAATGCCCCAGCCACCTTCTCCCGGTTAATGAACTCGGTTTTCATGGAGTACTTGGATAAATTCGTCGTAGTATACCTCGATGACATACTCATCTACTCCAAGAACGAAGAGGAACATGCCGAACATCTAAGGCTGGTATTGATGAAACTCCGAGAGCATCGCCTTTATGCCAAATTCTCCAAGTGTGAATTTTGGTTGCCAGAAGTGACCTATCTAGGCCATGTAATCTCTGGTAAGGGTATTGCTGTCAATCCCGAGCGAGTTCAAGCCGTCCTTGATTGGACTCCACCTGAGACGGTTAAGCAAGTTCGGAGCTTCCTTGGCTTAGGGAGCTATTGTCGCCGCTTCGTTGAGAATTTCTCCAAGGTTGCTAAACCTCTAACTGAACTCCTCAAGAAAGATAAAAAGTTCGAGTGGACTCCACAGTGCGAGTTCAGTTTTCAGGAACTGAAAAGACGCCTGACATTTGCTCCCATACTGGTACCACCAGATTTCTCCAAGGACTTTATTATCTATTGCGACGCCTCGCGACAAGGACTAGGTTGCATACTCATGCAAGATCGTCAGGTAATTGCCTATGCTTCATGGCAATTACACCCACATGATGAAAATTATCCCACACATGATCTAGAGCTTGCAGCTGTAGTCCATGCACTTAAAACTTGGCGACATTACCTTCTCGGTAATCGTTGCGAGATCTTCACCGATCACCAAAGTTTGAAATATATCTTCACCCAACCAGATTTGAATCTCAGGCAAAGACGTTGGGTTGGGTTGATCTCGGATTACGACTTAGGAATAACTTACACCCCGGGCAAAGCCAATGTCATGGCTGATGCGCTAAGCCGTAAGTCCTATTGTGACAACCTGATGTTACAACAAAGTCAACCACATCTCCATGAGGAATTTCGTAAGGTTAATCTTCACATTGTTCCTCGAGGTTTTCTATCCACCCTGGTAGCGAAACCTAACCTTATGGATCAAATCATAACCGCCCAGCGGTATGATAAGGGCATATCCCGAATTAAGGAAAACATCGCTAGCGGAGTTGCTAAATGTTTCTCCATGGATGAGCGAGGTGCTGTCTTCTTCGAGACCCGTTTGGTGGTTCCCAAGAAACAACATCTACACCAGTTGATCCTTAAGGAAGCTCATGAATCCCCTCTCACCATTCATCCCGGTAGTACTAAAATGTATCAAGACCTACGCCAGAGGTTTTGGTGGACTAGGATGAAGAGAGAAATCGCTTAATACATTGCTAATTGCGACATTTGTCGTCGTGTTAAAGCAGAGCATCAATGGCCTGCTGGCACCCTTCAACCTTTGGCTATTCCCGAGTGGAAATGGGATAAAATCAGTATGGATTTCATCACTGGGTTTCCCAGGACCAAGAGAGGGAATAATGCCATCTTCGTCGTGATCGACCGACTTTCCAAAGTAGCCCATTTTCTACCTGTTCGTGAGAGTATCACCGCTAGCTAGCTAGCTGATTTATACATCTCCCGAATAGTGTCTCTTCATGGTGTTCCGTTGGAAATTAACTCAGACCGTCGGAGTCTCTTCACCTCTCGATTTTGGGAAAGTTTCCAAAATGCTATGGGAACTCGTCTCTCTTTTAGTACCGCCTTCCATCCTCAATCAAGTGGTCAGGTAGAGCGAGTCAATCAAATTCTGGAAGGTATGATCCGAGCTTCTGTCATCTCGTTCGGAATGAGTTGGGAGAAAGGCCTTCCATTCGCGGAGTTTGCTTATAACAATAGTTATCAAGCCAGCTTGGGCAAGGCTCCTTTCAAAGTTCTTTATGGACGAAAATGTCGAACGCCTCTTAACTAGTCAGAAACCTGGGAAAGACAACTCTTTGGCCTGGATATGATTCAGGAAGCAGAAGAGCAGGTTCACGTTATTCGTGAGAAATTGAAAACAGCCCAATCTCGTCAAAAGAGTCAATATGATCGTAAACATAAGCCTATGACTTATGAAGTCGACGAGAAGGCTTACCTTCGGGTTACCCCGTTAAAGGGAACCCATCGTTTCGGTATCAAAGGCAAATTGGCTCCTCGTTACATTGGACCCTTTCGCATTCTTGCCAAACGAGGAGAAGTTGCCTACCAATTGGAACTACCTCCGCATCTTTCCAGAGTTCACGATGTCTTCCACGTTTCACAACTCAGGCGTTGCTTCGGGGATCCTATCCGTGGAGTGGACCACAAAACGCTTGATCTACAAGATAACCTCTCATATCGGGAATATCCCGTTCGTATCCTTGATCAAGCCGAGCGTACCACTCGACGTCAGAATATCATGTTTCTCAAGGTTTAATGGTCACACCATTCCGAGAAAGAAGCCACTTGGGAAAGGGAGGATCGTCTTCGACTCGAGTACCCCACCTTCTTTCCAGAGGATCCTAAATCTCGGGACGAGATTCTTTTGAGTGGGGGTGAGTTGTCACACCCTAGCTAGTTCAAGCATTAGAGTGTGCATCATGTTTAAATTTCTCTTAAATTTGAAATGGGGAAGGCAGAAACCCCCAACACCCCCTGGAAACAACTAGGGTTTACTAAAATTATTTTGAATGAACCTGAAATGCCCTTCTAAAAAGTTCACCCTCTTTGTCTTGGGTTAGAACCTCTGGCAAAATTGGTGCACAATTTTCTAGGTCAACAGAAGGTCATTGAATTAAATCATAAGTATTTGAATTTGGGCATTTAAATGCTATAAAATAATTTAAATGCTCAAATAATTCTGGAAATAGATGTTTGCTGTTGGAAATATTCTAAACAGAGCCCACAATTATTTTCAGGATTTTTGTAAACGTTTTAGTATTTTAATTAAAGCCCAACAGTTGCAGTTAAATAGAAAAAAACAGAAACAGATCAAAAAAAGAGAGAGAGGGAGCCCACCTGGGCCTTACCTGTGCTGGCCCAGCCACCTGGCTCGGCCCAGCCGACTGGCTTGACAGTCATCGTCCACCTCCCGCCAGGAGGACGCGGAGCGCGTGGCCGGCGCCCGCGGCCACACGCCGGCCACCTCCTGCTTCTGCCGACGTCCTGGAGACGTCCAGGGATGCCACGCGACCCCCACGTCCCCCTCTCATCCTCGCTCACTCTCCCCCTCGTCTCCCTCACTCTCTCCCGTGATGCCCGAGCGCGTTCCTCGCCGCCGTTCGCCGTAGACGACGCCAGAGCCACCCCCTCGCCCCTCCGACGAGCCCAATAGCTCCGCCACGTCGCCCTGCACCTCCCCGCCGACCCACGCGACTCCAACCGCCGCCGAACGCCGTCTTCGCCCTCGTCTTCAACCTCGGGCACCCGAGCCATCTCCGGTCAATTCGCCGCCGCAAGGACCTCCCCGAGCTCGCTGACCCCCTCTTCGACCCCGCTGTGAGCTCCTCTTCCTTTTCCCCTAGCTCCCGTGCTCGTTTGGCCCCTGTAGCCCCCACCTCCACCGCACCCGAGAGCTCCCCGCCGCCGGCCATGGCGCCGTCGTGGCCAGAGCCAAAGTGGCTCGAAGCCAAGCCCACCGTTGAGCTCAGCGCAGCACCAGGAACCCGTAGCCACCACTAGCTCCTTCTCCCGTGCACCGTAGCCTCGAAACCAACCCCGCCCGAACTCCGGCCGCCGCCACGAGCTCGATTCCGGCGAGCTCGCGCCACCCCAGCTCCTCCCACTTGCCCCACTAGATGCGCGCGAGCCCCAGCTACGCGTAGCACGTCTCCGCCGTCGATTTGGTCACCGGGGGACCAAATCTGAATCCCTCCGCCGTCTCGGCCTCGCCGGCGGCTCAACGCCGGCGGGATTAGCCCCGCCGACCAGGAGTTTGACCCAGTTTGACTCCTGGGTGGGCCTAGGTAGACCCCCCTGAGTCTATGACAGGTGGGGCTGGTCTGCTAACTAATCTAGGATTAGTTTTAACTAATTTTAATTAAAACAGTCACTGACATGTGGGCCCAGGCCCCACTGACAGCTAATTAGTGTTAATCTATTCCTGTTAATTAGCTGAGAGGCTGACAGAAGGGGCCCACCAGTCAGGTTTGACCTGGGCTGGCGCCTTTGACCTGCTGAGGTCAGCATGACGCAATGCTGACGCAGTAATGCATTTTCTGGATTTATTTTTATTTAGGAAATTCCAGAAAATAGTCAAAACTTCTAAAAATCATAGAAAATCAACCATAGCTCCAAATGCAAAGATTTATATATGAAAAATGATTAGAAAAATTCAATCTATCCATCTGTAATGGTTTAATGCATGACAAAACAAGTTTACCTTGTTGTTTAAGCAGAATAAGGAAATGCACTATTAAAGCCATGTTTAATAAGCTAATAATTGAATCTTTGATTCAAATAAGCACATTCCTTTCTGTTATAGCTTGCCTTAGGCCAAGACACATTCATATTGCCATATCATAGCATGCATCATATTGTTGCATATCGTCATGTGTTGATTGTGTTCCGATGTGTTCATCGTGGTAGGTTCTGCCTCCAAGGATATTCACGAGTATCCAACTGAAGGGCAGTATCCCACTACCACTCCATCAAGCAAGCAACCCATTGATCATTCCGATACAAACCCATGTTCTTGCTTCTGCTCTTGTTTACTGCATTAAGACAACGCGATTCAAACTGCTGTGTGCTACGGTAGTTGAACCCTTATCCTCTGCATGACCTGTCATTGCCACAGTAACTAGATGAAACCCACTAGCATGTGTAGGAGTTGATTGAGCCATGTATGTGATTCCTACCTTGCTATGCCTGCTATGCTTAGAGTTGTGTCAGGTCTGGTTCATCTGGGTGATGGGCTAGAGTGAAATGCTTATGTCGGTAATATGAGGGACGTGTTGAACATGTTTTGGTAAAGGTATCGATGAGAGGCCATGTAGGAGTACATGGTGGGTTGTTTCATTGAGATCGTCCCTAAGAACTGAGATCTGTATGTGTGATTTAAGATTCAGCTACTACCATGCATTGGGATCCTTAATTGACCCTCTCGGCTTCTTAATCACCCTAGTACTCTGTCCAGGAGTTGCAAATAGTTTCTGGTGTTTGTAGGTTATGTGTTGGCGGCCGTGCGTAGCGCTAACCCTAGGGGTGGGCTATGTTGCGGTAGATACACCGTGGCATGGTGTACCGAGTCACCCGTTTGGTGTCTCGGGAACCCTGTTCACATCGTTCGGGGCCGTATGTGGAAACCTCGGCCGGACTCCCTACGGATGGAACCTGGATAGGCAATAAACCTGGACTAGAGACTTAAGTGTTTAGGTAGGCCGTGGCCGACACCCTCGCTGGGCTTCCGCTTGAAGGTTGCCGAGTACATGTCGTGTAAACAGCGGTAAGTGGTGAAAGCGTGTATGAAGAAGTACACCCCTGCAGGGTATAAAACTATTTGAATAGCCGCGTCCACGGTAAAGGACTACTTGGTTGCCTATACAGTTCATAGACAAGTTAATGGATACTACTAAAAGACTCAAGATAAGTGTGAGTACCGAGGATGGGCCTCTCGTAGGATGACGAGGGAGGATCCACGGTGGAGTATTGTGTTGGTGAGTAGTGGACTCGTGTGCAAAAACTATTTTACTGGTGGAGTTCCGTAGGATAGCTTAGCCAAGAGTCAAAGCTGGCTTGCTGCATTAACCCCACCACCTTCTTGAAAATAAGCATGTATAGTAGGTTCTGATGTAAGACTTGCTGAGTACCTTTGTACTCATGTTTTCTTAATTACTGTTTTCAGACGACAACACCGCCCCCTCCGATGGGTTCTACGTAGACCTTGACGTCGACGAGTGACTAGCCACCCAGGTGGTGATCCTGGCCATGGAGGGCCCTATGTAGATAGACATGCTTCGAGAAGCCTTCTTTCTTTCTAGAGTCTGTACTCAGACTAGTTGCTTCCGCATGTGCTTGTATGATTGTATGACTTGAGTGTCGGGTCATGTGACCCCTGTCTGTATGAACTTGTTATGTATGGCTCTCTGGAGCTTTTAAATAAAGTACTTGAGTTGTAGAGTTTTGTTGTGATGCCATGTTGTATGTACTCATATCGGGCATATTGTGTGTATGATTGAAATGCTTGGTATGAGTGGGATCTGACAATCTAGTTGTTTATCCTTGGCAGCCCTTCTTATGGGGAAATGTAGTCTAGTGTTCCTCGAGCCATAGTAGTCCGCTACAGCTCGGTTCACCGGAGTCCTGCTAGCCCAGCACTACTGCTCAGGACACTTGACTGGCCGGCATGTGTTTCACTTCGTTCCTATGTCTGTCCCTTTGGGGAAATGTCACGCGGTGATATCCGGAGTCCTGCCTAGCCTGCTACAGCCCGGGTTCCCCGGAGTCCTGTTAGCCCAGTGCTACAGCCCGGAATCACTCGCTGATGACCGACATGTTCGATGTGATTCATGTATGCCTGTCTCCATAGGTCTGTGCCGCTTTGGGTTCACGACTAGCCATGTCGGCCCGGGTTCTCTGTCATATGGATGCTAGAGACACTATCATATACGTGAGCCAAAAGGCGCAAACGGTCCTGGGCCATGGTAAGGCGACACCCGTGGGATACCGTGCGTGAGGCCGCAAAGTGATATGAGGTGTTACCTGCTAGATCGATGTGACTTGGAATCGGGGTCCTGACATGTTCTTTAGTTGAAATAAAATAAAAATAAATAATTTTCTGTCTATTATCTGATTATCCATGCAATACAAAAATACCTCGAAAATAAAAGTTCTCCAAATGCCCTGAAAATTAAATATGATTTTTTATAGAATATTTGAGGATTTATGGAACAAAGAACACACCAGGGGGGCCAACCACCTTGCCACGAGGGTGGAGGGCGCGCCCCCTGCCTTGTGGGCCCACGGTGGCCCTCCTCCACTTATTCCTGCACCCATCTTCTTCTTCCTCCTCCCACAAACACGAAAAACCAACTCAAGCACGAGTTCCAGCTCGTTTTGCTGCCATTTTTGATCTCCTTGCTCAAAGCACCTCTCACAAAACTACTTGGGGAGATTGTTCCTTGGTATGTGACTCCTCCATTGGTCCAACTAGTTTTTGTTCTAGTGCTTTATTCATTGCAAATTTGTGTTTCTTAGGTGACCCTGTTCTTGAGCTTGCATGTCAAATTTATATGGTTCCAAGTAGTTTTGATGCATGATATAGGCCCTAGGCACTTGTAGGAGTAGTTGCTATCAATATTATTGAGTTTGGTTCACTTTTATTTTGAAGATACTGAAAATTTCAGAATTTTTCAGAAAATGATGAGGAGATTATTGAGGGGCTCATCGAGCCAAAGCTCGAAGGAGAAGGCACCGAAGCCTAAGTATAATTTGCCGCGTACCACGGAGGTTCGGGCGTGTGAATGGCCCTCCGAGGATTTCTTGAGAGCAGCCGGGATTTATGAAGATTTTCATGAGTTGGCTCATAATGTAGGCCTCACCGCTTTCCTCCACGACCAATGCGATCAGTATCTCTTACTCACAAATACCTTTGTGCAAAACTTTCATTTTCATTCTAGGAACTCACCACCTACGGTGGAGTTTCATTTATATGATGAGCATAAGGAGATGTCACTTTATGATTTTTGTCGGATTTGTTTAGTCCCTTTTGGGGGCAAGACAGTAGAACCACATCATGATGATGTGGAGGGATTTATTAATACTATCACTGTAGGGGAAACTAGGGAGGTTTTCGATGCACGAATCACTAGCATACATTTTCCTGTTTTACGTTACTTTGCATTATTTGCTAGTCGTTGCTTAATTGGACGCGGAAACTATGGAAACCTTAGTATCCCTGATATTATTATTTTGCTCCAAGGTTTATACAGTGATAAAACTTTTAGTATGGGCGGCATTATTGCTAGACGGTTAAGTATGAACCGTACTAAGGGTCCCATCTTTGGAGGCATCTATGCTACACGCCTAGCTGCACATTTTAACATTCCTATTAGGCATGCTGAGAAGGAAGAAAAAGTGCTACCTCGTGTTTATTTAGATTATAAAAGTATGGTGGCACATGATTTTATTGTTAAGAATAGGGCAGGAGAGCTTAAATATCAATTGTTCTTTAATAAACATCATCTTGAGACCATTACCTTGCCTGCTCCTGCTTTGTTTGATTTGACTGTAGGCAAGTACCTTGTTCCGTTGACGGCTATCCACGCCTACCGGAACCCTGCACCAGCCGAGGAGCCAGAACCGGAACCACAATTTGATCCTTCACGACAGTCTAACTATCAGTGGGACCCAGAGATGATTGCCAGCCAGTGGCAATCGGAGCCTTCTTCTTCCTTATCGCAGTATGACCCCAACTATTATTATGGATATCAGCCTGGCCAGTCGTGGCCATAGACCAACTTAGGCCAAAAGCCTAAGCTTGGGGGAGTACGTATTTCTCACCGATATTACATTTATGTTCACACACACTCATTGCTAGATGTCGGTGCTCATACTTTTTCATTGTATTATCCATGCTAGTTTATTTCCTTTTATGCTTTCTTCTTGTGTGTTTAATAAACCTTAAGAAAAACCAAAAAAAATAGTTGTAGCTTTTAATTAATTTACTTTCCATGCTTGTAGTAGTAATTAAAAAGAAAACCCAAAAATATTTCCTGTTCTTCTTTTGCTTGTTGGGAGCTTTCCTGTGTAAATAGTTTTATTTCTTTTCTTTTCTTTGGCGGTCAGTAGGAGAAGACCATGATTAAATTGTTGAAGTGGCTCTTATATGCATTATTGTTTATCTAACAAAAGAGCCCATATTGCCTGGTCTTCTCCTGTTTATTGAATGCTCGCAGATTCCAGCTTAGTCCAATGCACGTGCACTCTTATTATTATTCACATCGTTCGGTCGTGCAAGTGAAAGGCAATTATGATGATATATGATGGACTGAATGAGATGAGAAAAGCTGGTATGAACTCGACCTCTTTTGTTTTTCTAAATATGATGAGTTCATCGTTCTTGATTCAACTTGTTATGAATAAACATGTTTGCAATGACAATTAGAGTGTTGGAAATATGCCCTAGAGGCAATAATAAAAGCATTATTATTATATTTCTTTGTTCATGATAATTGTCTTTATTCATGCTATAACTGTATTATCCGGAAATCGTAATACACGTGTGAATACATAGACCATAATATGTCCCTAGTAAGCCTCTAGTTGACTAGCTCGTTGATCAACAGATAGTCATGATTTCCTGGCTATGGACATTGGATGTCATTGATAACGGGATCACATCATTAGGAGAATGATGTGATGGACAAGACCCAATCCTAAGCATAGCACAAAGATCGTGTAGTTCGTTTGCTAGAGCTTTTCCAATGTCAAGTATCTTTTCCTTTGACCATGAGATCGTGTAACTCCCGGATGCCGTAGGAGTGCTTTGGGTGTATCAAACGTCACAACGTAACTGGGTGACTATAAAGGTGCATTACAGGTATCTCCGAAAGTGTCTGTTGGGTTGACACGGATCGAGACTGGGATTTGTCACTCCATATAACGGAGAGGTATCACTGGGCCCACTCG